>NC_056745.1:1339191911-1339491911 GCF_019279795.1 Protopterus annectens
CTTATTTACCTTACTGCTGAGGCTGCATAATCTCAAAATTGAAATGAATAGTCAAAAATGATGTGAGAATGTAGATGATCTTGTCCACCCCCACCCCCCAAAAAATATAAATAAACAAACACTCATTTTTTTTATTTTTTAAGTTCTGGTTACTTTGCTTCACTGATTATAAGGCAAAAGATGAAAACACAGTCAACAGACTGCCGAGTATCCTTGTGGGATGAAAGACATCACTGTATGCATCATCATGGGGTCACTTTCATTCTTCAGCATGGAAACGTCTAGAAAATGATGCCAAATTACCAACAGTACAGAGGAAACACTTTCACAGGACCCATCCCGTGGGGCCCTCTATATTAGGTATGAACAACCTTTCTGAAACACAGAACAAACTGTCAGAATAACTCAAGAATGCAGAGTACAGACATGACCTTGTTTAGTATAGTAAAAAATGTTGCTGACTAAGCACTGTGATGCTTATCCAGCAAGCAGTGACTAAGCAGGCTAGGTGTTCCTTTTCTGCAGCCAGTCTCTTTTTCCTAACTCTGTTCACATTCAATTACAAATTAACAAGATGATTTGTCACCTGCATGTAACATGAGAGTGTCAAGAATAAATTTTCCATAGGAGACCTAAGTGTAAGGTTTTGTCTAATGCAGATGTGTCCCTGAAGTCTCTTAAGTGAGTAACTTTTTTCCAAGTGCATGATCTCAGTTTCTGACAAAAGAGATGAACCAAAATCAGTCTAGGCACTTACCCTGCAGAAGGCTGTGACCAGAGGTAGAATTGCTGCTGCAATACTGTGTTCATCCAAGGCAGAAGAATCCTGTGTTTAGAGAAAGGAAAGAAAAGAAACAATGCCATGAGTTTCAACAAAAAAGTTTGTCTGGCCTATCTACGCTATCTGGGGGTCCTTTATTCATTCTCTCTCCATCTCCAAAAATGCACATCAGTTTCTGGCAACCTTCTTTATCAGTGCCTATATATGCCCCTATGCTCCATCTATTTTGTTTATGGCTTCATTCCTGTTACCTACCATCCACCAGCGAGGAAGTACCTCCCTGAACCATTTTCATTGTTATTGGTTTTACATAATAAACTCATTACATGCTCTTTAACAAACCCCAACATTTGATGTACAGCACTTTAGGCAGTAATTACTACTCTTAAATGGGTACTACGCAGTTCAGATACACCAGTTATAAAGAAGTTATGTACTTATCATAACATTCCACATGTGTTGTCGATCTTCATTCATTCTTGACAGTTGGATTTCGTTTCCGTCCTTGGAATTGACTCGGCCGTTGTAACAAGCTCGCACCAGCCAGAAACTGTCGAGGTAAGGTTACCCATAGTACCTCTCTTCCCTGGCCTTCAGATCGAGTTTGCCCGTAGATGACAAAAGGTGGAAGCTTTGCCTGAGCAACTGCCCTACTACTGAAGCAGGACTGGTTCCGAACCACCAGGAGCCTTTGGAGGGGGTAGGAGGGTGGGATGTCAAGAATGAATGAAAATCAACAACACAGTTGGAATGTTATGGTAAGAACGTAACTTCTTTATCTGATGTTGACAATCTTCATTTGTTCATAACAGTAGGGACAGAGTCCCTAGCTACTTTATGTCCTGGGAGGCCCTATGGAAGGATATTCCTGAGCACCATAGAGTCAAAGGATACTCTTCCCCTGGAGACTATATCCAATTTGTAATAAGTGATAAAGGTATGAGGGGTAGCCCATGTAGCTGCAAATGTCATCCATGGGGGCTCTAGAATGAAAGGCTACCGAAATGGAAACTGACCTGGTACAGTGAGCCTTTACTTTAGTTGATAAACTCATTTTATTTTGATGATAAATAAAGATGATACAATCTCTCAACCACTTTGACAAGGTGACTTTGGAAAATTGTTTGCCTAGCGGAGGACCTGAAAAGGACAGTTGGTCTAATTTTCTGAAGAATTTTGTTCTATCCAAGTAAAAACGTAACTGTGTACATCCAACAAATGCAAACAATATTCTCCTTAGTTTGAAAAATTTGGGAAGAAAACTGGCAGTTCAATGGATTAGTTAATATTTGAGTCTGGGACAACTTTGGGTAGAAAGGAGAGGTTTAGTCTTAAGGGATACTCTCCTCTTTATGATAAATGACATATAGGCACTTTATGGACAAGGCTTGCAATTCTGATATCCTCCTGGCTGAAGTGATGGCTACCAGGAATAAGGTCTTCCAAGATAAAGACTTTTATCACAGGTGGCTGCTGGCTCAAAGGGCTGACGAGTCAAAATTTGTAAGACTAGAGTCAAATTCCAAGGTTCAATGGGCTCCTTAAAAGGTGGGTTTAAATACACAACTCCCTTTAGGAAGGTTTTGCAGAGGCAGTGAAATATCAGGGAAAAATCATCAAAGCCATTATGGAAATTTGAGATAGCTGCCAAATGAACTCTAATAGTAGAAGCTGAAGCTCCTGAGTTGAGTAAAGTTGACAGATATTCCAACACCTTATTAATCGAGGCTGAAAAGGGGTCAAGCCCTTCTCCTTGAGACCAGATCGCAAATCTGTTCCATTTACTAAGATAAAAGTTTCCTGGTGGATGGTTTATGGGAAGGCAGAAGTATCTTTTGTACTGGGGAAGACAGGCCTGGCAATTACTGGAAGTGGAGGTACCAAGTGGTCAGCTTGAAAGTTGTTAGGTTGGGATGGACCAAACCCTGCAGATGAGACAGGAGTCCCAGAAATGGATCCAGAGTCCACTGGCGGTGAACTAGATGAGGGCAAAGAAAGGGAAATCAGACTTGGCGGGGTCAATAGGGTGCAATGCGGATCACTTTGCTTCTCAACTGCTGTGCTTTCTTCAAGAACTGGGTTATTAGGGGAATGGGAGGAAAGGCATAAAGCAGTCCTGGGGGCCAATCATGTAAAAAAGCATCTCTCTGGGATTCTCCCTGAAGGGGGATTAGGGCAAAGTAGCTGCTGCATTTGTGGTTCGTGACAGATGCAAACAGATTGCAGCAACGCTGACCCCAACGACGAAAGATCTCAGTCACTACTATGGGATTCAGAGACCACTCGTGAGGCAGGAGAATGCATCTGCTCAGTCCGCAATCACATTGGAACTTCCAGGAATTTGCATTGCTGCAAAAAAGCGGTTGGAGGCGACCGCCCATTGCCACACTTTCAGGGCTTCCTGACATAACGGATAGTATCTGGTTCCTCTCTGTTTGTTGATGTACCAGACGATGGACATGTTATCTGGAAAGCAACTGTCCCTGACGGAAGGGCAGATTGGAATGCTTGCAATGCTAAAAGCACCACCCTCAGTTCTAGGACATTGATATGCAAATTGGCCTCTAAGGGGAACCAAGTGCTGTGGACGGTCTTTCCTTGAAAATACCCCCCACCCCCATCAGGGATGCATCCGTGGTCACTACAGCCTCTGACTGAGGGGGTGAAAAGGGGCACAAGTCTTCTTCTGACTTCATCCACCAGTTCAGATCCTACTTGCATCAATTTGAAATACAAACTGGATAAGATATTGGGTGTGTTAACAGAGACCACGGTGACGCTAGGAGCCATTGAAGCAGCCTCATGTGAAACCTCACCAGGGGAACTAGGGTGAATGTTGCTACCATTGATCCTAGTAGTTGTAAGACCAAACGAGCTGGGACTATGTCTTGAGAGAGTATTACTCAGAGCTGTGACCTTAACCTCTGAAGTCTGTGAAGAGGTGGAGCAACCACACAGGATATTGTGTCAAATGTTGCGCCGATTAATTCTATGCTCTCAGTGGGTGCCAGTTTTGACTCTTCTTTGTTTATTGAGATGCCAAAGAAGTCTGCCAGCTCTATAAAGTAGTATAAGGCGTGAAGCAGTAGATCCCTGGTGATGGTGGTAAGGAGCCAATCATCTAAATATGGAAACACCTGGAATCCTTGTAGCCTCAGATGGGCTGCTACCACTGCCATTCATTTGGAGAACACCGTGGGGGCTGTGGTGAGACCAAAGAGCAGTGCGCAAAATTGGTAACGACTGGCTCCCAGATGGAATTGGAGGAATCTTCTGGAGCGCTTGTCCATTTTTATGTGGTAACACGCATCCCGAAGATATAATGAGCACATCCAATCATCTTTCTCCAGAAACAGGATAGACTGAACCGTAACCATCTGGAATTTTGCCTGTCTGACAAACTTGTAAAAGATACTGAGGTATAGAATTGGCATCCAGTCCCCTGTCTTTTTTGGCTCTATAAAGAATCTTGATTAACTCATTAACCCAGACTACCGTCTCATGGTGTCTCTGTGCTTAACACCAAGCATGCTGTGAGACGGTAGTAATTACATGCTATTACACCAGAGTGCCTTCTGCCAGCGCAAGTAACTTTGCATACATATTTTATCTCCAGTGTTGAAAATTAAGTTGAAAAAGTAACTGAACTTTGTCAGTTACCTTGTCAACTTAAGTTTCAACATGGAGTTGCAAGGTCTTCATATTTGACTTTAATTAGAAAATTTGCTTGCAACGCATCAACAGCAAGCCAATTTAGTATAAACAAGAAACTGAAACTGCCTCCCTTTTCACAGCCATTATTACTACAGAATAATACACATTACGTATGAAATCCGTCCTTAAAGAAATAGCAACATTTGTTTTATTTACTCTAACTTAGTTCTGTAAAGAGTTTTGGCTGCCTACCATTGCTTTAAGTATCAGATCACAAGACACTTTCTTTGCTCCGTCATCCCCAGTCCAATGGAACGCACTTTTGATTAGTATATTTAGAAGATGAAAAACTACACAGCACCATTGCTAGGACATTCACATTCTTTATTCTTTAAAATTTTTAATCATAACAATAACTGGTACACAAGCAGGCAAATCCCACCATTCAGCCTAGTAGTACATAACAGCCTGCTCACTTATCTCTTTATCATACTATGCCCTGCCCACTAGCACCTACCCAATCATTGCCTCCCTCCTGTTTGTGTATGACTATACACAGTTTTAATGGACACTGGCTACTTGAACTAAAGTTTATGTGACTAAGACTAAATAAAGGTATTCCAAAAGTAGCAGGACTGTGGGGCAGTAGTCCTTCGGATTAAAAAAAAGTTTAAGTCCCTTGTTCATCTGACTCCTTCTGACAGAGGAAGCATTGAGGATGGAGTCATATATAGGAGATGGAAGCAGCAGGAGCAAACTGAGCAACCATGTGCTGTGAGCCCCCTCCTCTCAGCTACAACCATGGCTGAAAACACCGGCTTAGAAAAACCATTGCATCAAGAGCATCAAGAATAAGGGCCAGAATGTTGAGGTAATAAGGTTGGGATGGGAAAATAGACAATGCTAAGCTGTGGCCACAAAGGTCTAAATAGGAGAGTGGTGGCCTGTGCGTGTGTATGAGAGCGGGAACGGTAAAGGAATGAATGAAGACTGTGTGTATGAATGCAAACGTGCCTGCTTGTGTGTATTAGAGAGCGAATGGTAAAGTAATGCATGGAGAGAGTGTGTGTATGATTTTAGAAGTGCCTGCGTGCGTGTATGAGAGAGCGAGCGGTAAAGGAATGAATGAAGACTGTGTGTATGAATGTAAAAGTGCCTGCTTGTATGTATGAGAGAGTGAACGGTAAAGTAATGCATGGAAAGTGTGTGTATGATTTTAGAAGTGCCTGCGTGCGTGTATGAGAGAGCGAATGGTAAAGGAATGAATGACGACTGTGTGTATGAATGTAAAAATGCCTGCTTGTGTGTATGAGAGAGCGAACGGTAAAGTAATGCACAGAGTGTGTGTGAATGATTTTAGAAGTGCCTGCGTGGGTCTATGAGAGAGTGAACAGTAAAGGAATGAATGAAGATTGTGTGTATGAATGTAAAAGTGCCTGCTTGTGTGTATTGGAGAGCGAGCGGTAAAGTAATGCATGGAGAATGTGTGTATGATTTTAGAAGTGCCTGTGTGTGTGTATGAGAGCGAATGGTAAAGGAATGAATGAAGACTGTGTGTATGAATGTAAAGGTGCCTGCTTGTATGTATGAGAGAGCGACCGGTAAAAGGATGCATGGAGAGTGTGTGTGTATGAGGATAGAAAGAAAAATAGGGAAACCTTTTTATTTACAATTAACTTGAATAAATTAGATAGTGTCCTATGGTTAGAATTATTGTGAAGTTTCCACAAATGACTTGCTCTTCCATCTTTCTATTTATAAAAATATTGCTAGGTCTGACGGAATATTAGTTTATTTAAAATTATATTACTAATTGCATTCTGTACTATTTGAGGTTTTACTAACTGGTGGTTAACAGTTTTGACAAGAGCTTTCTTACTACATTTGACATTGATGGGATAAGCAATGAGTCAGTGTCTGTTTCCTAAATGCTTGTTTTGGCTTCCAGTTCAAATTTCTGTTACAAAGAAGAGATTAAGAGTCAGTAAAGGCATATAGAGTGTTTAAATACTTGAAATTATGTTAAAATGGTCTGGTATATAGATGTTTAAAAAACAGCTTTTTGCATTTTGTATTTGCATGCCAGTAATGTACACCCTTTGCAGGTTAAAAAAAACATATGAAAGGTCAAGCTATGTGCCTTTTCAGATTATTATTTTTTCTGATTAAAAATGGTTGGTATATTATACTATATTATGTACCTGACTACATATACAGTATAAATTTTCAGATCTACATTTAGCAAGCATACGTTTCATATTGGCCAATAACTGAATTGGACAGCAGGGTCTTTGCCTGGTTTTAATATAGCAATTATTAATGATTCCTTACAAGAGAGCAAAATATAAGTACACATTGAGGCAAAAATGCATTCCTGTAGTACTGGAAGAAATGCCAATGTCTAGGGGGGGGGGGTCATTGCTGTCAAAATGAGAGATCAGAGCTTCATGGTTTCAAAGCAAGAGGTTCTTAGTAAATCTTCAGCTACATACATTCTGACTTTACTGCTAAGAAGTTTTATATCTGAGGGAGTAGTGAGTATGCTGGAGTCGTAATGGACTTGTTGAAATAGCTAGATCCATCAACTCCACTGCTTTCGGACAGAATTACATGGTTTCAGCTGTGGGGGAAGAGTCTAAAGCAGGCAGATTTGTTATTACCTATTAAGAACTTCACATTAAATATGCTAGTCTTAGCTATGTACAACAAATAAATAAATATGACTCTCAAGATCAAGGAGCACCAAAGGTACCTGACATGGCTTTCATGCAAAGCTGGAAGCAAGAATCTGCCAATACATATTTAGCAAGCCCAGTCTGTGCAGTCCTTCAGGAAACCCCAACTTTTATGTAAAGGGACAAAGAACTTCACTTAGTGCCTAACAAGATAATAAAACAGGTAGAAAATGACCACACTAAATAACATAAATTATATTATGATAATTATGAATGAAGTCAAATTGCAATATCTGCATTTTCCTCCACTTTTTTCCTCATCTCTCTTCAGAAACCTTTACCATCATCATCATCATCATCATCATCAGCAGCAGCAGCATGTTACCAAAAAGATGAAAATAGTTTAATTATGCATAGTGTTGGATTCCGGGTTTACTGTTCAAGAGGACAGGCTAGAAATGGTGTGGGAACTGTGATGAGGGAGAGGTTTCAGAATACAGTGAGGGATGTCATCAGAAGTAGTGACAGATTTATGGCAGACTTCAGTGTAATGACAGAGTAGTATTCATAATCAGCCTATACCCCCCCACAGCAGGGTTGTGACAGAGGAGAAGACAGTACATTCAGACAGCAGTTGCAAGGCCTACTACACAAAGCAGAACAGGAATTGGCGTTGGCAGAATTGTTGACGGCAATCTATGACCTGAATATACATATCTGGAGAGGCAGAGCAGGATAGGAGAACTTCCTGGGTACACATGGATGGGGCAACAGAAATAAAGGATAGCCCAGTCTAGACTTTTGTCTGGTAAATGACTTGATGGTAGGCAACACATGGTTCAGAAAGAGTGTCACAAAATCACATACAAAAGTGGGTAACATGCAGCTCAAGTAGACTTTCTTCTAGTGAGGAAAGGGCACTGGTTCTCCTGAATAATATAAACTGAAACAGTCTTCTCTACTGAGTAATGCTGGGGAATGTTATGAAGGGTAGTTTGGGAAAATATTTCATTCAGGTGTGTGTGCATACATCAATAATTTTATTGAAGGGTTGACTTGGGTGTGCTTCATTTTGGTGACTGCACATACTAGGAAATACAACTGAAGGGGAATTTGGGTAAATGTTTCATTTTGGTGATTATGCATACCTCAACATTTTACTGAAGGGGTCAGTTGGGTGAGTGTTTGATTTTGGTGCATGTGTCTACCTGGACATACTAATGAAGATGTTGCTTGGTGAAAGAATTCATTGAATATCAGGGAAGTGCTTCTGCATACATGGTCAGACTGCCACAACACGTTTGGGTGGGATGAAAGGCTGCGTGAGATATATTATTGATTTTTGGCATAGTTCACCCAGATATTTTGGTCAATATTGCTGCCTTTTTCACTGCTGTGTCTTATTCTAACTCAAGGGATGATTGGGCAAGATAAAATGATTTACTGCTTTTGGATCAGCCAGGTAATTTACATATTTCTGACTTTGTCATTTCTGTTTATGATTATACTCAGTGTTTGGCTCAGTGACATAAATGTTATTACTGGCACAAAAGTTCCAGCATGCAGCAATCATATATTTTGGGCAATATTCCTGGCTCTGTGGGTCATGTGTGGAAGGGCTCAGTAATATCTAAGTGTTATACTATTTGACTGAATAACTCAGGTCTTTTCCTTACTGATGATACTGAGTCTGTGTTACACAACAGCTGCACAAGGCGATATAATGAATGCCTACTCAACAGGTTATGTGCAGCAATTGTCACCTGTGTCTCGGCATGCATACCTTTGCAGTAATGAAAGGAAGGTCATTATCACATTAGCAATACATGTAGTTACAATATAGTGGTTAGTCATTATCACTTTTCTGGGAAAAGTCTCAGCTGCTGTCACTGTTATTCACATAAGTAGAAGTCGTTATCACTTTGATGAATGCACAAGCCAGGTTGTGTTTTTTCTCTGCTTGGAGTCATGGCAAGCAACCCCCCTCATTCTTCAACTGCCTACCTTCCTAAACCCCTGATTTTTTTCTTGCTGTGTATATGTATATCTATGTATACAATCTATAATATAGGATACGGTTTCAAATCACAGCAATTTTTGAACACCTGCAGTCGTGGTGGCCACATTGTCATTTTGTGTGGTTTGACATCATTCCTCAACAGATATGGAAAACAACAAACAGTCATCGGGCAGCGCACAAGGCCAGACATTTACAGAATGGGTTCATGCATGGCTTGATGCACAGGGTCGGTGGATCTACAATCTGTCATGACAGCATCCCCACAGAAGATGTTCAACTGTTCAGAAGGGATGGTGTTCACCTAACTGAGGAGGGCATTGCGTTGTTTTTGACTGACCTCCACAATGACGAGGAGAGCTATGCAGGATTGGTAACATGCAGTTTGTAAGAAGAATGGAAGACAACCATGACCAAGTAGGGACCAGTATGGTAAGTAAAACTCTATTATGAAATGTGTTGTGTAGAATATATTTTTCTGAGTTTGGCAAATAACTGTGGTAAGGAGCAGGTGTAGATGCTGAGAAACAACAACTGTTTCTAGCACGTACAATCTAATATGTCAGTAACCATCCTGCAATACTTCTTTTTTTATTCTGCTTTTATCAGGCATGTGTAGAATTTAGATGACAGGAAGGGCTTACTAATACAGAATTTGATCCCTTAGGTCCATTGCTGAATGGACACATGTAAAGAGAAAAGGCATAGGTAAGGCAGACTGCTGACACTGAAGGAAGTTGTGAGACTGCAGTGGTATCAGCTGTCTGAGTGGGTAGCTAGGACAGCTATCAGACAGACCAGATGGCCTTGCCTGCCACTGAAGTCCCATGCCTGTCCTGGGTTCATTAGTGGAGTGGCGGTCTTTACCTTGCTTTTTCTTTTTACATGTACCCATTCAGCAGTATGTCAGCTACACCAAGAATGTGTATATTTACAATCATATGTGTCTACATGGTAAAACAACTGCTTCTGAAAGCTGTACACATGTACATATATCAGTTTTGTTAGGACTCAGGTTATAGAAATTATGATTTTTTTTCATATTTTGGTAAATAACTTTGCAAGGGAGCATGTCAGTGTGCCAAGTAATACCCCATTTTGAAGACAGTATTGCTGGTTCCAACATGGTAAAAAAATTGTGCCTGTATATTTTACACACGCGCAGATATCAAAGTTTGTTTTGGACTTAGGTTATGGAAATTATGATTTTTTTTCATATTTTGGTAAATAACTTTGCAAAAGAGCATCTAAATGTGCGATGTAATACCTCATTTTGAAGACAGTATTGATTCTTCTACCATGGTAAAAGAATGGTGCCTGTATGTTATACTCGTGTGCAGATATCAAAGTTTGTTTCAGACTTAGGTTATGGAAATTATGATTTTTTTCATATTTTGGTAAATAACTTTGCAAGGGAGCATGTCAGTGTGCCAAGTAATACCTCATTTTGAAGACAGCGATACTCCTTACAACATGGTAAAAGAACTGTGTCTGTGCACTGTACACATGTACAGATACAGTTTTAATCTTGTACGATTATGAAAATTATACATTTACAATACTTCTCATTATTATGCTCATATCTTTGCAAGGCAGTATGGTGATCACACAAATGATACATCATTTTGAAGCTGACATTCAGATGCACAGCTTCTACACTAATATGTAGGCTCTGTCTGTTACAGGTGATGAGATATTACGCTTTATTTATCAATTATGAGAAATAATATATTAATCATATTTCTGTGAATATCTCAAGAAATAAGCATCACACAGTAAAGGTTAGGGTATCTTTTTAAAGCGGACATTCATACTAACAAATTAAATTCAAATTGTATAGGTCTGCTTTGTACATTGACCAAGATACTGTGCTTTGCTTTTCCAAAAAGGTAAACAATATGCACAATATCAACATTCCTCGCCAAATATTTCATAATGACTTTGATATGCACTATCAGCATTTACACTGTTGGAAAGGTCAGTATCTGCTGAACAACTTTCACATTTACATTTTTAGTCTAGCTCTTATAGTTAAAGATTTATGAACATTTGTTTTCTGTATGGTATTACAAATGGATTTTCTGAAAATGAGCTCAGGCTGCACTGTTGTTCCTATGGTGGAATTAAGCAGGCAGCTTTTTCTGTGCGGCTCCGGAGTGAATCAGTTAAAATCTGGATCCTATTTGGTCTGGTGGGACTGTTTGGATGACTTTTTTTTGAAGCAGCTTTTGAAATTCTTGAGCTGCTGCATCCCTCTGACTAGGTGGAACATTGGGGATTCACCTTTGTGGCCTTGGATAAAGATAGAAGGGGATACGGTAACCTTTGTTAATTATCTTCTGCATCCAAGAATCCGATGTTATTGAGAGCCAAGCTAAGTGGTGCAGAGAGAATCTTCCCCAGACTGCCTCCGGATGTAAGCAATCGGGTCGCTCCTCAGGAGCGTTGATAGGGTTGGCCAGAGAAAAACTCTGGAACCTGGTTATGTAGGCCCTCTCTGCCATGGGAGGGGTGTCTTCCTGATCCTGACAAGTCCCCCCCCCCTGTCCTGGGGAGAAAACTCGCCATGTGTGTCCCGAAAAGGTCCTTGGGACTTCCTGAACCACATTTTCCACTCCTCTGATTCCTGGAATAGGGTTGTTGAGGAGGGGAATAATGTACGCCCACAGCAGAAAGGGTCTTTCCATCCTTTTCACACCTGAAAAATGTGTTTTTAATTTTTGGGCCAAACAACAAGGAAGTGTCAATGGGGAGCATTGACGAAGGAAGACTTGAAGGGGTCTGCAAAGTCACACAAGTGCATCCAGGCGTGACATCTCATGTCAACGCTTGCACCCGCTGCTCTGGCCGCCCCTTCAGTTGTATGTGCAATCAAATGCATGGAGGAGTTAGAGATTTCAGTGATCAGGTCCTTTTGAAGATGGGTAAAATGTGCCAAAAAAATTAAACGACCATATGGTAAAGGTCGTTGAAGCATAAACCCGTTTCCCTAATCTGTCCAACGTCCGAGACTCTCGGTTTGGAAGATGGACAGTAGGACTCCCACTGCAAGTTCCTTCTTTGTGGCTGTCACCACTACTATAGCATCTACCGCTGAACCCCTGGACCAGTAGGGTTGATCCTCTGGAGGGAGAGTATTTTGTCAGGTCTCTGGGGGATTAGCTCCACAGTGTTAGGGGCCTTCCAAGCATGCTGCACAATGAGCTTGACCAACACATCTGCAGGCAGGGTCACCCAGGAAGTAGAAGGTTGGGCAGGGAAAACCTGCAGATTCCTCAGAGGAAGGGTTGGTGGGCTTCCAATCACCCTTCCACTTTAAAGATTTCTAGGATGTCTCCAAAGGGGACATCTTCAGGGGGCGACCATAGGGAACCTTCCCCTTTATCATAGTCTGTAGCCTCAGTGAGAGACTCTTCAGGAGAATCAACATGCTTCCTCTTGCATGATCTCTTATGGGGTGGCTCATCAGGGGGGAGGTCTAAAGAGGGCTCCAAAGAGAGAGTACCCTGCAGTAGGGTGTCTTGCTGCTCCCGTGCCTGCCGTCCCAATGTAGTAGACTGTGACATCTGCGAACCAGAGGACACAAATATGACCATCCGACGTCGAGGGTGCCAACTGTGAGCCTGCTGAGGCAAGCACTCTCTCCATAATCTGAAAGGCTGGCCCACCTGAAGGGGGATGGGAGCCCTGAACCAAGAAAGACAACCTTGGAATGGGGGTCACACCCCACTCCAATGGGTCCACCCCCAGAGAAAGAGCCGCAAGAGGGCTTGGAATTGTCAAAGCAACTGGAACCGTAGACTGCATATTGGAAAAAAAATCAGTGCTGTACTAGGGATTCCAGAGCCAACAGCCAAGTCACGGTCTCGTGGGTGGGTCGGCTCCAACTCAGCCGAGGTCCACAGAGTGGGTTCTGGAACCAAGGTGAGATCCACCACTGGTACTGCAGAAGTTGGCATCAGGGGAAGCGTCAGTATTGAGGGCTCCAAATCCTGTGGGGAGGTCGAAGAGGAAAACAAGTTGGAGTCTGTGGAGAAAAAAATCTTGTCCCCAGGTGGGAGGGAGGACCTAGATGGGGATGGAATACCGCTGGCTGCCAAGAGCTGATTTACCAGTCTAACTACATCAAGTTCCGAAAGGCTCTTGGTGGAATGACTAGACATCCCTAAGGGAGATTCTGGATGATTAACAAATGGACTAAGCTGCTGACCAACAAAGGTGTTGCTTCAGGTAATTCACTAATGCTTATTGTCCAGTCAGTCTAAACTTACTGCTCTGAATGTAAATACCTACAAACTGTGCTACCTATGTCAAAATTGTATTTCAATGTCAATTTATCCACCTGTACCTGATTGCATATATGTATTTACCATTGCATTATGTAACCTTTGTATCCATATATGTATGTACTTTCCATTGCATTATGTAACCTTAGTAACCATATTGCTTATTGGAGCTTTTCTCCCCGGGCCTCCACTGAAAATGGGCACACCACTGGCCCAGTGGACTTCCCCGGTAATCAAACTGAAATAAATAAATAAACGGATGGATGGGGAATATCGAGTCCTGGGTAGGGATTCAACCTTCGGCACCATACCAAAAACTTGCGTTGGGGGTGGAAGTGACCAGTTTTGTAGGAGAAACTATTATTGGTGCCAAGAGGGTCTGAGGTACCATGGAAGGGGTCGGTACCATGGCAACTTTAGTCGGTTTTGTGGAAAGAGACGGCACCGTGGAAAGGGTCATGGATTCTGGTGCCGAGACAGTTCTCAGTGCCAATTTCAATTGTTTAGGCTTCGGTTCCATGGAAACCTGGCCTTTGAATGAGTGACATGAATAACGCTCTGGCAAGGCCAGGATCATAATTTTAAATTTGTCATTTTACATCAAATACAAAATGACCCAAGAGGGGGCCCTTGGCAACTTTTACTGGAGATAGATGAACTAATGTGGCAAATAAGAACCACAGCATATACACGTCCAGGCCTTAGCGAACATCTGTCTATTAAATGTATTCTTAAATGGTTAGCCCTGAGGAGATTAAATAAAATAGAATTTATGTTGGTTTATTTTTACATTTACATTTATACTTTTATATATTCATATTTTTATAAATGTATTTATTTTTATATTTATCTTTCTTTTTAAACATTTTATATATATATATATATATATATATATATATATATATATATATATATAATTCATTTAACACTAATACATTTTTATATATAATGTAATACTTTCTAGTCTATCACCGTTTCTTTACTTTATAGGCACTTTATGGAGTAACGCATAGACGGCTATGATGAACTTTTTTTGATGAAGTTATGGTTATTAAAATTTGTAAGAACTTGTTAAAACCTACAGTTACTTATAAGTATCAGAATTGTTTATGAATCAAACAACATTGGAAAATCTAAACTTGACCCAAGTCTTTTCTGGCTTTTACTAGCATTGTTTGGCTTTTAGCTTTTTTTGGTGCTGCTGCTTTGATAGTTTTTTAATTGATGTTCAGTATTTTCAATTAATGTCCAGTATTTTCAGATTACATTATATAGTGGTTGTGTATAACATGACAACACTATTTGGCATTATATTTATGCTTTTTTTCTCCTTTTCTTTGGAAGTGGTTTAACCATTTGTAATTAAGCAATTAATTAACTTATTTAGTTACTTTGTAAATGTATTTAAACATGTTTAATTGATGTTTCAGTATCTGATGAAGGTGAAGTATTTGCTCCACCGAAAGCGCTCATTAAATAAGTGTTTTTATAGTTACCGGCTCTTATCGGTTTTCTTTCTCGCTCGTGTTTTAAAAGGTTTGTGTATGTTTTAATTCATGGTGACTCCTCATCTTTGCTTCTTTCTTAGGAGGTTTTGACACCTCCGCCTCAGACAAAGCCTCCGAAAAGGAGGTTTTTAACAACCCCTTTAAGATCAATTTGTTTTTACGCTCTGGCACTAAAGCCCTTACAGAGCTCGCACGGAGGCTGGATTGGTAAGTGCGGCACTCCTAAACAGTACACGCAGGAAAGATGCCCATTGAAGCTGGGCATCTTCCTGCCACATTTCTCATATTGTTTAAATCCTGTGGTACTTTTTTTGTCAGTCATTATCAGATAATCGCAAAAAGAACAGCTGTTCATGCAATTGCACATGGGGAAAAACAAAGCAAGTGAAAGATTATTTTTTTTTAAGCGTACCAACAATGGTAACACAAGAAATACCCAGAAGAGTAAAGGGAGTTAAGAAGAAAGGGAAAAGAATACCACCAATTGTATTTGAGAATTACCAGAGGTAAGAGGGAAGGGAGGGGCCTATACCAATTATGGTAAGGAAGAAAATACCAAAAGGGTAAAAAGATAGGTAAAACAACACGCACACACTAATTCAGTAATATAAATTAAAGCGAACAAGAAATATCATGAGGGGAGCTATAAAGGAGAAAGATGATTGAGTATTGTAAGAAAAATATGAACACTTAGCTTGACAGCACGGCCTGATGCATCTTGAACCTCTACGTGGCAAACAAGATCTGAAGGGAAGAAAAGCACTATGGGTAACCTTAGCTCAAGAGTTTCTGGCTGGCGCGAGCTTGTTACAACGGCTGAGTCAGTTCTGAGGATGGAACCAAAACCCAACTGTCATGAATGAATGAAGACTGACAACATCAGATTAACAGGTTTAACAAATAATGCTTACACATTATAACTCTCAAACCATAACAAATTCAATGTGCCAGTTACACAGATGTTAAACAGTCACTGCCTCCCAACTGGTCTTTGGTCTTGTTACCATAAACAGGGCTCCTGCTGAGCAATTATTCAGTACAAACTATATTTACTGTTGCTTTAAGAGGTACTTGACTTCTAACTGTAGCTACTACTCCCATATAAAAACTCTAAATCTGTGAGGTATTTATACGTAGGCCACAACACTTAACTTACTTGTGATTCCACTTTATCTACTTGCAGCCAGTAGATATTGCTTTCATAACCACAGCATGCAAACACAGAAGAATAAAATTACAGTAAACATTGTTTTGGGGTCCAAGAGAAAAAAAAGGATAAATCATCTCTCTTAAAGTATAGTTCGCCATCTTATTATAAGAAATACCTAGATGGTAAACTGCACAAAGGTATTAAGCACTGCACATGTTCACATGAACCTGGAGTAAGCAAAACTTGACACTCAGTAAAGAAAAAGTGTATTCTACAATTCTCCAATTCAAAATGGAAGATTTAATATTTCAACTTTTTTCAGCAAGAGCAAGTTACAAAGATGAACATAAAAGGGGTACACAAGTATAAAAAAAACTCAGTTTTGAATGATAAAGTATTTGCATAGAAACTACACAGCCATTTTCATGCATTTTAGCCAGACTAATAGCTTTTTAGATTGCAGCTGGAAAACATTATCTTTCAGATAAAATCCGTACTTCGGATGACACTCTACCTTAGTTTCTAATATGTACACACACAAACTGATTGTTCTGCGCTTAGTACCATTTTTTTACAGGTACCCCTGAAACCA
This sequence comes from Protopterus annectens, assembly GCF_019279795.1. Taxonomy (NCBI): domain Eukaryota; kingdom Metazoa; phylum Chordata; order Ceratodontiformes; family Protopteridae; genus Protopterus; species Protopterus annectens. Next base: position 1,339,208,575 of record NC_056745.1, read on the forward strand.
GTGGTTATAAAGTAAGGAGCAGTACTTTTTTCAGGTCTTTCACTCTTCCATACACCGGAATCAAATGCACATCTACATTAACAATGAATCCAACAGGCTGTCTAAAACAAATTTAGTTACTAAACATGACAAGCAGGAAGCTGAAACATTGCACCTGCTTTGTAGTACACCCAGCTTATTTACAGTTGCCTGAACCTTTTTGTCGTACCGGAACAATTAAAACCCTTTGGAACCTGTGATACTGATGTTTCCACCCTTCAAGCATCAGACACTGAACCAAAATTACCTTTTAAGGAAAGATTTAGTACCTAATGTTACTTCACAACTTGTACAACAGCTTCAGCTGACAACTGTTTGCCTTCACAACAGTCTAATGCATAATACACCTATCTAAATTCGTAAGTCTACCTAAGCCACATGAAACCTCAGAGGGACTGTGCAGCGACTTAAAAGTTCACTACAGCAGCTGGATAAACCCCTCCTTACAAACAGTACAGCAACCCTATTCAAATGCAGCAGCCCTGTGATCTGGCACCTTCTCTAATCACTGCAGCAGCCAGATGACACAATCTCCCCACCAAACAACACACAGACGTGTGAACCAGTGTCTGTTCTAATCAATGCAGCAGTCAGCTGTCCGACCCTCTCAACAAACAATGGACAGAACCTGTTTAAAGCTGCCAGACGTGTGACCTGCCAAAGTACTGTACCTTAATCTGTCCTGCACATCTCAGGTAAAGTCAAAACATATTTGCTGCTGCAATTTTAACTTTTTCCTAAAGCACCTACCTCTCTGGGACTTTACCGAGTCTCCTGCAGAACACCTTGTGATTTCATGTGCACTGCTGTTCAGTTAATTAATACACATCCAATCCTGGATCCCTAAGGTACTGGTCATGCAGTCTCCTACAGGTGATAACCGTAAGCTAATAGACAGTAGGCAGTATTACAATTTGCATCCTCTGCAACAAGACGGATGCCTGCCTTCTTACTTTCCTTTCTTCGTAAACCTTCAGATTTTTAAAGAAATCCTAGGCCAGACCTTTGAAGTATTCACTACACTATATTTCGCAAGGAGTTAACTAGAGGATCTACAGGCAATGGGCAACATTATACTTTATGTCTTCTGTAACAGTACAAGCACCTGGCTTTTTACTTTTTCTCTCCTGTAAGTGAATACTTTTACACAAACCAAATGTTGAGAGTCACAAAAGCAAAACACATTTCTCCTTTTGTATTCATCTGGCAAAATGCATTAGGTTTATGTGACAACTGATTAGTCTGCACTACGTGCCATGGCTGTCCTACTTTGGCTCCCCACCCACCTTCCATCTCCAGCCACCTCATCTTGTATTACTTCTATCAACATAATATCACTCACAATGTTTCTCCAAATTAAATCCTTGCTGGCATAAATTAAACCATTATTTACCATAAAGGTAGATCCTTGTTGTCACCCTTTTTCCATCTACATGGTTAGGTTATGCACCCTCACTGCAAATCTAAGCCAAGCAAACTTTAACATAAATGTTTCTACAGCATTCGGTCTCTCTTGTCTCCGATGGTGCTATGTAGTTCGTGACTTTCCTCGTATCAAATTTGCCCATAAATGAATGAGAGGTTCCTGATAGGAGAAAGGCATGGAATAAGGCTTTAGGCTTATATCTAGCAAGCACTTCCAGAAAGAAGGTGTCAATTTGGAAGGGAAGGTAGGCAGGATATTGACATGGATGGAGAAAGTACAGCTGTGTAAAATCTTACCATAACAGTAGATGCCCCTTTCTTCGCTGTTGCAGTATTCTTGACCTTAGGGATCTCCTACCAAGGATAGCCCAACATCTGGCCAGTATAACAAAGCTTTTAGATCTTGTATGCTCTGTATGTAACATGTATGCTAACTGTTCAGGATGTAGGGCATAAAGGTGACATATAGATGCAGTTACCCAGAAATTAATTGTCCAAGTAGAAAACAGTCTCCATTGGCAATAAAGGCTATGCACATCCAAGAAGAGAAACACAGATGGAAAGTGGGTACCCTCGGCCAACAGGGAAACCATAACAAAGCTCAAAAGGAAAAGCGGGGTGGGGGAAGGAACAAATACTGCAAACAGTGAAGAGGACATCTATTGTTATAGTAAGATTTTACACAACTGTACTATGTCCTACTATATCACTGTTACAGTATTCTTCAACTTAGGGAGAGTACAAAAGCTCAAAAAAAGGATCGTCAGGTGGAAGGCAGGAAAGAGCCCTCAATAAACCCATGAAGAATGGCTCTAGCAGAACCTGCTCTGGTCCCAGGAACCATGTCCAATTTATAATACTTACTAAAAGTATGCACTGAAGACCAAGTAGCAGCTAAAAAATGAAATTAGACTTCAACCCTATTAAGAAAGAAGTGGAAGAGGCAATAGCCCTAGTGAAGTGATTTCTAATAGAAGTAGACAAAACACTTGGCATGAAAAGAATAATAAAAATAAATGGCCTTAGATATCCAGGAGGAGATGGTTTGCATAAAAGCAGGATTAGTAAGAACGGACACCCAGTCCCTGTGAAAAAAAAAAGGAAGGATGGCCATAAGGGCCTGAAGATCAGAAACCCTTTGAGCAGACATAAGAGCAAGCAACAAGACAGTCTTCCAGATACAATGATGCAGAGAAGCTGAACCTGCAGGCTCAAAAGGAGCTTGGGTCATTTTTTTTTCTTCCTAAAACAAAATTAGGATCCCAAGGAAGAGAAATAGGCTTCCTTGGGGGCTTAAGATGCAGGACGCCTTTAAGAAACTGACCTAAAAGCAAGAAGAAGTCAAAGGAGGATTCAAGGGCAGACGGCAGAAATAGCTGACAAACGGCTCTTTACAGAAGAATAGGCCAAGCCAGATTGGAGCAACTCACACAAGCAGGAAAGAACCAGAGGGAACCCCACTGAAAAAGGATCCTGGTTATGAACATGGCATCAGACAGAAAATCTCTTCCATTTGGCCATACAAGACCTTCTGGTTGCAGGTTTTCTTGCCTCCTGTAAAACCCTGAGCAAGTAATCAGAAAAGAGGTGCCCAAAAAGTATCAAAATCCTATCATCCACAGTGTCAGTTGAAGAGCGGACAAGTGAGGATGGAAGAGTGACCTCTCCTCCTGTGTAAGGAGGACTAACCTGTGAGAACATATGACTTCCCCGGTCAGATGCATTAAGAGGGGGAACCAATGCTGTCTTGGCCAAAAAGGAGTCACTATCAAGATTTTTGGAGTCCAGCTGAATCTTCTGCAGGACTCTTGAAAGTAGGGGAAGGCATAGAGAAACATCTCCTTCCAAGAAAAAGAAAAGGAGTTTGTCTTCCATGCCAGATGGCATGGCACTCTGGGACAGAAAAGAGGGAGCTCCCTGTTCAGAGGGGATGCAAACAGATCCGAGAAATACCCCACCGAAGGACTAGGTCTAGAAACACACCTCTGTGGAGCATCAATTTGTGAGTAGTGTGTTTTGGACCTGCTCAAATAGTCTGCCACTAGATTGTGTTCTGAAGGAATATATACTGCCTGAAGAGTTGAACAATAACTGAGAGCTAGGTCCCTGGCCTGAAGAACCAGCCTGCAGATAAGGTGCGACTTTGTGCCCCCCCCCCGCTTGTTGACATAACATCACTGTGGTGCTGTCCGTGGAAACCTTCAGGGGGCCTGGAAAGATCATGGAGTGAAAAGTTTGAAGGGACAGAATCAGGGCTCTCATCTCTTTGATGCTGATATGGTCTGACTTCTGATGAGGGGGCAACAGATAACGAACTTTCAGGTGACCACAGGAAACCTCCCACCTCATGTCTGAGGCATCAGTGAACAGTTCTTGAGAAGGAACCAGAGGCTGAAAGGGCAGGCCTGCATTGAAGGTAAGTTGCTGAACCCACCATTCAAATTCCCACTACAGACAAGGAAGGACAGGCACTCTGAAATCCTGAGGGTGGCAGTGCTGAAGCCAAACTGACTTAAGGAAAAACTGAAGCTTCCAAATATGTGGGCTGGTAAGAGGGAACATTGGAACAGAAAAGGCCATAAATCACAGGGCTCGAAGAAACACTCTGGCTGGAACAGCAGGCAGACAAAGAAGAGAATCAAAGAAAATTGTCAATGAACACATTTTTGGAGGTGGAAGAAAGACCAACATTGGCACTGTCTGAATCCTGCAACCAAGACACAATCCTGAGAGGGAGCAGGACAGACTTTTGGAAGTTGATAGTGAACTCCAGACTTTGAAAGAGATATGAACTCCAGATCATGATATGAACTCCAGATCATGTAGCAAAAGCAACAGGTTATCTAGATAAGGAAAAATCTGAATGCCTTGAAGCCTGCAAAAGGCTATCACATGAGCTAGGCATTTTGTGAATACCCTTGGGGCAGCAGAAAAGGTCAAAGGGAAAATGAGAGGAAGAAACAGAAAAAAGTTTCTTCATAGGTTCACAGGAAATGAGAGTGAAAAGGAAAGGAGAGTGAACAGAAATATGAAGGTAAGTAAGCATCCTTCAGAACCAAGGACATCAGAAAAGCCTGGGGTAGTAAAAGAGGAAAGATGGTTTGAAGATTAAGCATGCAAAAAGAAGGACCCTTAAGAAAGGTGTTGAGCAAGGAGAGATACAGAATAGTTCTCCAAGTGCCCTCCTTTTGAGGAACCAGGAACATCCTGGAATAAAATCCCTTTCCTACTTGGGAAGGAGGAACAGCCTGAATTGTCCCCTGGTCCACTAGGGACATGAGGACCTCTGAGAAATGAGGAAGTTGCTCTAAAGGAGGTTGAGCAACACCTGCAAAAGGAGGGAGAAGCTTCCGCATCATGAATTAGTCCCAATGGATGACAGATAGAACCCAAGAATTAGAGGTGATGAGATGCCAGTTTGGAAGACAGAGGGAAAGTTGAAGGGACAAGGGGAACCTGGCCAAGGGTCGGGGGGGGGGCAGTGTCAGAGAAGCAGGCTTGTCAGACAAAGGAGACTTCTGGGCCACAGAAACCTGAGAAGACTTAGCAGGAATAGCTCACCTACCACCTTTCCTGCCTTTGGTGGCCTGATGAGGTTGTCTGCTAACAAAAGCAGACCCAGTAAGATAATTCCTTTGGAACTTAGGGACAGGAGAGACAATATGTTTATGGTCCAAAACCTTGCCTTTTTCTTGAACAGACTTAAACATAGCAACAGTCCCAGTCCCAAAAAATATTTTTATTATCCAAAGCAGCATCCAGCAACTTGGTTTTAATGTCCTCGGTAAAAATAGACAAAGTCAAGAGTAATGCTTTATGACAGATCCAAAGGCAGCAGCTCTGGAAAACCATCATCAGCACCACAGCTGCACTTGATAAGAGTGGCAAGCCACCTGAGAGGCAGAACCCAAAACAAATATAGCATAAGACCTACCTTCAGAATCAGGGAGGTCAGAAATAACCTGATAAGCCTGGGCAATCAAGGTTAGGGCATATCTGGTTATGTGGGTCTGGTAATTGATGGCCCGAAAGGCCAAAGAAGAAACAATATACACCTGGCTATCAATCCTTTTATGTGAAGGCAGATGTTTGGTTCATAGGCTAGTACTAAGCTAACTGCCCTTATGGGCCATTTTAAGCCTAGCTAATTACCCCATGTCAGAATCAAACCCTGCACCTTGTGTTTCTAAGGTAAGCACCTTAACCATTACACCAACCTCCCACCCCCCTTGAAAGAAAGCAAAAGCTTTGATGGCTTGTCAGAGGAGACCAACACTACAACAGGGCAGCAAAAGGACACTTAAGAATTGACAATCCTCAGGAACATTATAGAACCTGTCAGGTTTCATTGGAGCAGAAGACCGAGCATCAGGAGTCTTAGAATCAACTATAAAAGTATCCAATTAAGTGGCCAACACATTGGTACTGCAGAAGGTTTAGGAGTGCTCACATAAAGCAGCTCATAATATCTTTCCTGGGTATCAGACACCTAAGAATACTCCCACTTAAAGTATTCCATCATTCTGGCTATTGTGTCCCCAAAAGATGATTCTTCAAAAGGAAACTTAGGGCTACTGGATTCTTCTTCTTCAGTCATATGCCAAAGGTGAAGGCATCTGGAAGAGTAAGACAAGGACACAGACTCCGAACCCTCATCTGAGGAATCCAGTTCTGTAGACCATTTGGAAGGGGCTGAAGTCCAAGGGAGACTAGGCACATTAACCCTTGGGGAGGTTTCAGGACCATTAAGGCATTAAACAGGCTGTGAGCAAATTCCTGCCATTCCCTTTCAAGATCCTTAGGGCATACAGAAGAATGCTTAGTCTTTTATTTTTTCTTGGTGGGAATATCAGCCCTAACAAACATTGGAGGTTCCAAACTGACAGAATTCAATAAGAGTACCCAGAACCTCTTCCCTGACCAGAATCTGCAGAATCCCTCAAGGGCTCTCCAAGATAATTAACCATCATTCACTCCTGACATCCAGAGAACATGAAAAAGGAAGGATTCATGCTGGCCTCTGATTGGGTTGCGGCACAGGAATCCAACACAGACACAGGAAAACTTACAGAGCTATCGCCTATCTAAAAAAACGTCTGGTGGAGGCTGGACAGCCAAAGAATCCGGCTGAGATTTCTTGGCCTTCTTACTTAATGAAAGTACCTTGGAGTTAATGGTTTCTGCCATGCTACTCAGGCTGTTTAAGCCTCAGGATCTTGAGATAAATGTCCAGGGAAGGCAACTTCTAAGAGTCTTGGGTACAAACACTTTATAAATGCTAGGATTGTGGGAATCTCCTAAACAAGAGACACTGTTTGTGATGATCTTTATGGGGAATCTGCCTCTCACACTGACATTTTCCCTTCTTGGATGACATGAACTCCAGGTAACCAAAGGAGAACAAGAACAAAAGTAAGAGAAAAGTCGCTAGAGGGCATTTATCTAACTAGGTATTTAGCACAGTAAAAGGCCATCAAGATCAATGAGCAATTATGGTGTTTGGACTGGCAGCAAAGATATTCTGGGTAACTGCATCCATACGTCACCTTTATGCAGATAAGAGTGGGCTCTTCCTTGCTTGCTGATATATCATACCACAGAGATTTTGTCTGTGTGGTTACAGATCATATTCTGGGGAAGGTAATTTTGACATATATGCAGTGCTAGGATTGCTCTAACTTCCAGAGCATTGATGTGAAGACATGCTTCCATCTTGGTCCACATCCCTTGGAGTATTTTCTCTTGTAATGCACCCCTCTCCAGAAAGGAGGTGTCTGTAATAACAGTGGCTGTGGACAGAAGAAGAAAGTACAGTCATCGCTCTTGAACCAGTGGAGACTGAAGCCATCATTTTAGATATTCGCAATATACAGATGACATTCTTACGGGGTGGTGATGAGCAGGAGCGTAGTTGAGTCATCCAGTGCACTGGGCCAGTATTGTGAGCCAGCACCCCACCCCCTCTGGGCAAGAGCAAAAAGCACTTCATTGTAATAAGCTGATAAGCAATGCAGTTGCTGCACTTCAGACCACACACAGTGTGCTACAGATGCCTAAAGGGAATTAAGACCCTATCAACCATGCAGTTAGCTGAAGTTGATTAGGGTGCATCAAATACCCCTGCTCTTATGTGAGTAGATCCATTATTTGAGGAAACTTGTGGTAACTGCCACTGGCCATTTCCAAAAGAAAGGAGAACCACTGTTGTCTGGGCCAGAAGGGAGTCACTCCAATAATTTTGGAGAATTCCTTTTGAAACTTCAGAAGTACCCTTGATGCAAGTGGAAAGGGTGAAAAAGAATACAAGAACATTGCTGTCCAAGGAAAAGAAATCTGCCTTCCAGTTTGGTGCAAAATTTTGTCAGCTGATTGTTCAGAGAGGAGGCAAAAGGTCTAGTTGAGGAACTCCCTACAGATGGATTAAATCTTGGAAGACCCCGATTTAATTTCCATTTGTTAGAGTCTGCCTTTGTCCTGTATTGTTGTCTGCATATTGTGACACACTGGTACCAGAAAGAGTGAACAGGAAGGTCTACAAGATGGTAGTGGGACCAGCTATGTTATATGGGTTGGAGATGGTGGCACTGATGAAAAGACAGGAGTCAGAGCTGCCGGTGGCAGAGTTAAAGATGTTAAGATTTGCACTGGGTGTGATGAGGATGGACAGGATTAGAAATTAGTACATTAGAGGCTCAGCTCAGGTTGGACAGTTTGGAGACAAAGACAGAGAGGTGAGATTGCGTTGGTTTAGACATATGCTGAGGAGGGATGCTGGATATATTGGAAGAAGGATGCTAAGGATGGAGCTGCCAGGTAAGAGGAAAACAGTAAGGCCTAAGATAAGGTTTATGGATGTGGTGAGATAGGACATGCAGTTGGTTCGTGCACAGTTTTGCTCTGATGGGATGTAGGATGCCTGTAGAGTGAGAATGTACTGTGAAGCCATATCACAAGTGAATATGGCTCGTCTGCAAAAGGACTAAGACCTAGTACCCCCTTGCTTGTTGATGAACCACGACTGGCATTTTCTGAAAACAGCCTGAAGAGGTCTGGGGGACCAAAGATGATTCAGAGAGCTGAGTGCCTAGATCAGAGCAAGCATCGCCTTTACATTTATGTGCTTGCATCTGTCCCAAACGCCTTGCAGTTTTATCCTCCTTGAAACTGCTACCAAAGCAAAGTCTGAGGTGTCTGTGGTGACTGACTGCTTTGGAGCAGGAGAAGAGAAGGGGAGATCTGGACTTAGGTATATTTGCTGTCTCCATCAAGTGATTTCTCCTCTGACAAACCCCAGAATTGGGATTTGAAAAGATAATGGGTGGGACCAAAGAGACTTTAGATACCACTGCATCTTTCTTGTGTGAAGCTCTTGGAACGGAGGTGTCTAGCAGACACACCAAGAACATAATCTTGTGTGATGGAGTCAAAAAAACACATTTGAATGCTCCCATGGAATCCCAGCCTCTTACCCAAATGGGAGATTCTCGACACTTTGAAAAAGACTGCAAAGATAAGAAAGTTGTCTAAATATAGAAAAATACTGGAGTTAGATACTTTGTGAACATTCTTGGTGCAGTGGACAGTCCAAAGTGCAAGGCAGACAACTGATAATGTGATCCACACATACACATAACCTTAAGAAATGTCTGAAGTCTGGACAAATAGGGATGTAATAAACATCTTTTAAATCTAGTTTTACCAAGAAACTTAAATGAGGAAGAAGAGGTAACAGTTTGTGAAGTGACAGCATTTTGAACTTGGGCATGACCATAAATTGGTTTAGGGAAGAAAGATTCAGAATTGGCCTCCAAGCATTTTTCTTCTTTGGCACCAAAAACATCCCTGAATAAAATCTGTTTCCAATCTGTGAAGGCGGGATTGTCTCTATTACTCCCTCAGACATCATGTGTTGAAAAATGGGGGGGTAGAGGAATCTGATCTGGTGGATGACAAATTATCCCCTAAAAAGGAGGAACTTCCTCCCAATACCATCTGTAACTTTGTTGAATGGCCTTCAGAATGCATTTGTCTGAAACTATCTACTGTCAAAGAAATAAGTGGAGATTCAGACTTTCTGGAAGGGAAAGAGGACTTTTCCCCCATACTTATTTTCCTATCTTGCCAAAAAGAGTAGGATTAGAATTAACTACATGTTTGGCTGCAGCAGGATTAACTAAAACTACAGCTGTTGGGCTTGGTTTGGGATGAGTGCATAAAAACTTAAAAGACTGAATGACTTTATACAATCTGCCTTTTCAGGGGTATCAGAACTGGAAGCAATGACACACTCTTTAAAGTTGACAGCACTGGAAGGATGGGTGAAGACTCTGAGAAACCTCAATGTTCTACTGAAATCACTAATATGCTAGAATACATCTCAGAAAAAAAGAAACCCCCACAGGGAGAATCAGAAAAGTACAGTTGTGTACACTTAGCATAAATGTAGATGTTCGAGTGTATTCACTGTTGCAGTCATTACATTTGGGTAATCCTGCTGGCAAGGCTGCCCTCAGTCGGCCTGAATTCCAAAGTCTTGGGTCCTGCGTCGGCTGTCGTTGCCCCTTCCCTGACGTCAGGTCGTCAGGGGTATAAAAGAAGCAGCCGACACCATTTTCTTTAGTTTTTCTTGCCCCAGATGTCAGGTGCCCCCAAAAAGGGTAGTCAAAATTTATATCTATATATAAAATAACATGCAACAATATAAACTTTACCTTCATCCATAAGCAAATACACCACATAGGTTGCATAAATCAAAGAAAGATAGGTTCCATCAAAAGAAAAGGGGGGATGGCGGGTGGGTAACCTGGACTGCAACAGTGAATACACTTGATCATCTACATTTATGGTAAGTGTACACAACTGTACTATGTTCTTCATGTTTCACTGTTGCAGTCATTACATTTGGGTAGATTCCCAAAGCTATGGTTGAGAGACTGGAGCTAAACCACATTAGGAGCGGCTATGAGACTCTGCAGAACTGCAGTGGCAAAGCCTGCCCTGGATTTAGAGTACAGTGGCAGATGATAGTGCTTTGTAAAGGTGTGCACTGAACAAGTAGCTGCCTCTAAAATGTCCTTGGTTGGTACTCCTGCTGCTGAAGTGGCTGCACTCTGGTCGAATGTGGCCTAATGCCCTTAGGCACTGGCTTGCCATGGTTTAAGTAGCAGAAACGAATGCAGTGGCCTATCCACTTTGAAATGATCTGCTTTGAGACAGCCTTTCCTTGTGATCCTGCAGCAAATGCCACTAGTAATTGCTCTGTCTTTCTGAAAACCTTGGTTCTGTCCAAGTAGAATCTAAGCTGTCTGTATATGTCCAAAGAATGCAGAATTCTTTCCCCCTTGTTCTGTGGATTTGGATAAAAAGTTGCAGATGAATGGTTTGGTTAAGAGCCATACTGGACACTACTTTAGGCATACATGTTGGGTTTGTCCTCAGGGAGACCCTGTCCGGATAAAAAATGATAAAAGGTTCCACAGCCATGAGTGCCTGTAGCTCTGAAACTCATCTTGCAGAAGTTATTGCTAGTAGCAGAGCTGTTTTCCAAGATAAAAACTTTATATCAACAGTAGCAGCTGGCTCAAAAGGAGGTAGGGTGAGTTTTTCCAAGACATAGTTGAGGTCCCATGAAGGCATTAGTGATCTCCTTGGAGGTCTTAAATTTTTGGCTCCTCTGAGGTACTGTTTTAATAAGGGATGAGAAAAGATTGGTGGCTTTGCATTGTAATGAGCCGAAATGGCAGAGGCAAGAATTTTAATATATGAGAAAGATAGGCCTTTGTCCAGCATCTCAGTTAAGTATTGTAAAATCTGAGGAATATTTGGCACAGCTGTATCTGTTCCTTGTGCCTGGTTCCAAGCACAGAATCTCTTCCATTTTCCAGCATAAGATTTTCTAGTACTAGGCCTTCTGGCTTCCAAAATAACATCCATCACAGCTTTGCTGAGAGGTGTGTTTTGTATGACTACATTATCTGCCATGCTGCCAAGTTTAAAGTCCAGAGCTGGCTGTGCAGGATCTGATTGTTTTGCTGGGACAGTAGATGCGGTACTTGAAGCAGGGTCCAGGTTGGATATTGAGACAAGCTCCTTAATATTGGGTACCAGTGCTGGCGGGGCCAGTCTGGTGCAATCAGTATCATCGTTGGCTTCTCCTGTCTGACCTTTAGGAGTACCTTGGGGAAGAGAGGCAGAGGGTGAAAGGCATATACTGATAGGTTTTTCCAGCTGAAGGATAGGGCGTCCATTTTCCATGCTTGTCTGTGATAAATCCTTGTGCAGGATCTCTAGTTGGTAGTTGTGAGGGGAGGCAAATAGATCTATGTCTGGGCATCCCATTTCCTTGTTATCATGCTGAAGACTTGTGGATCCAGCTGCCACTCATGGGGATCCATGAGGTTTTTGCTTAGTTCATCTGCCAGAGTATTTTTGTCTTCCTGGCAGGAATTGTGCCTGCAGATGTACTTGGTAAGTCAATGCTGTGTCCCACAAAGTCATGGCTAGTCTGCAAAGGGGGTAAGAATGTGTGCCCCCCCCCTGTTTGTTTATATACCACATGACCGTGGTGTTGTCTGTCTTTATCAGTAGTTGTCCTGGTTGAAGTAGGTCCTTGAAGGCTGTCAGGGCATTTTTGAACAGCTAGCATTTCTTTTTGATTGATATGTAGATGCATTTGGTTTGAGGTCCATGTTCCCTGAATGCATCTTCCTGCCATGTGGGCCCCCCCAGGCATAATCTGACGCATCCATTGTTAGTGTTTGCCTGGCTGTGGGTAATGTCAATGGCTGTCCCTTGTTTTGGTGACAAGCCTTTGCCCACCAGCGAAACTCCTGTTGCAGGCAGGGAATGAGAGTAATTATAGTTTCCAGGCTGTGGCTATGTTGAGTCCAAACACTTTTTAGGTACCATTGAAGTTTCCTCATTTGCAGTCTTGTGCATGGAATTAGTAGGATGCAGGATGCCATGAAACCCAAAGCCTGCAGAATTTTTCTTGCAGATAACTGGGCCTTTGTTGCTAACATTTTGAAGTAGGTAGTCAGTTGTCTTTGTTTGTCTGGCGTGAGATAAGCCATCTGGGCAGTTTTATTTAAGCTTGCACCCAGGAATATTATCTCTTGAGAGAGTATTAGTTTTGATTTCTTTTCGCTGACTGTGTACCCTAGGCATGTTAGAAGTTTTTTCACAAACGCCAGATGCTGCAGAAGGATGTCCTTGTTCTCTGCTTGAATTGGACACAGAATGCAATTACTGGTGTCAGGCACTTTGTAAAGACCTTGGGCACAGCAGATAAGCCAAAGGGCAGTGCAGAGAATTGGTAATGCATTGAACCAGCCTTGAATCTGAGGTATCTTCTGCATATTTGTCTGATTGGGACATGCAGGTGTGCCTCTTTTAGGTCTAAAGTTACAAGCCAAGCGTTCTTGCCCAGCATGGGCTTTTAGCTGCTGCAAAGTCAACATTTTGAATTTTGGTATATCCAGGAATGTATTCAGAATTGATAGGTCCAGTATTGGCTTCCAGGCCTTGTCCTTTCTGGGTACCAAAACAGTCAAGTAAAATCCTTGTCCCCGCTCTTGCTCTGGCACTTGTTGAATGGCCCTCATGTTCATGAGGGATGAGACTTGTTTTTGTGCCTCTGCCCATTGATTTTTTGGCAGATCTGGCCAGCCGTTTGCCTTTGGCAGGGTATGGAAATGGAACTTGTAGCCTTGTAACACGATATTTCAAATCCACTTGTCCTGGGTTATAATGTGCCAATTTTGAGAAAAAAGAGCTAATTTTCCCCCAAAGGGTGCTGCCAGGAAATAAGTGTTTGGTGCAGACAGGTGGAAGTCATTGGGACTGTTTCCCGTAAGGTTGTGATTTGTCTTCTCCACTTTTGGAGGTAGAAGCACCCCATTGCTTCGACCTGTATGAACCTTGAGCCTGGGATCTGCCTCTAGGGCATTTGGGTCTGCCCCTTTGAGGTCTGTCTGACACAGGAAAGGACCAATTCTTTGTTGGCCAGTGTCTACTAAACCTAGGTGGCTGTACTTGTAAGAAATCTTTGACCGTTTGCATAGATTTAGCTTGGTCCTCCATTTTCTTTAACACCTCTTCTGCCTCAGCACCAAACAAAGAATCATGCTGTAAAGGTGCATCTAATAATTTAACTTTAACATGATCAGGCAGATTTTGTTCCTTTAACCAAGCATGCCTTCTAATTACACAACCTGCAACAGTGAGACAGGAGGCCTCTAAAGAATCAAAACCACATTGCAAAGTATGCTTTCCAACTTGTTCAGCTGCATGCAATATATCCTGCATTTCCTTGTTTTCTGCACATTCAGAGTTTAACAACATTTTCTGTTTAAGCAATGCCATGACATGTTGCTGATATTTGAACATATGAAACTGACAGTTTAAGGCCCTTATAGCCAAGGTAGCAGATGTGTAAACCTTTTTCCCCATCTATCCAGTGCCCTAGAATCCATGTCAGAAGGGGTAGGGTTTTTTCTGCGGAAGCCTTAACACCCTTGGGACCCTGAGAAATAGTTTCTGGGTCTGCAGCAGGGTTTTTAAAAAGGAATTTATGTGAGTCAGGAACCCTGTAATATCTGTCAGCCTTAACCGGAGCTGGAGGTAAGGAGCCATGGGTAAGGCTAGACTCTGAAAACACATCATCTACAATGTCTAACACAGGAGGGATGGCTAGTGGCTTGTGCTGAGGTAGTAACAGGAAGTCCCTGAGCCTCTTTTTAGACTCTGAAAAATCTTGGCTCTCCCAGTGGAAATGCTCCCTCATGGTATGTAAGGTTTCCCCAAAAGAATAATCCTCAGGAGGAGAAGCTGAAGGTATAGATTCTTCAGCATCAGAATCCTCATAGGTGGGAAAAGAATATTCCTAATCAGAAGAGGAATCAGAAGAAATGGAAACCTGATCTGAAGATTCATTGTCAGTATCTTGCCTATGCCTCTTATCAGGAGGGGGATGTGTACCCCTGATCAAGGTAATCAAGTCTTCGGCCATTTTGAGCATCTGTTTTTTGGGCAAGGAGGCCTGTCCACGTGGCACTTGAGGTTGCTTCTTTGCCTTTGAAGTCGGTTTTATGTATAAATATTTGGGTCTGAATACACCCTCAGAAGCAGGTGCCTGCTCAGCGGCTCCGGACCCATATGAAGGATTAGCGTCAGAGGCTTCAATACCTTGAGTTTCCAGTGGCATGACCGACTCCACGTGGGAGTCGGTAGCAGCCTGGGACTTTAAGGTAGCGGTCGTCAGGGGCTGCAAAAGCGCCTCACTGAGAACCAGCGAACCGGCGAATGGCTTAGGAGAAGCTTCGTCGTCGGTTTTGGGCCTCGGCAGTCTTTCTTTTTCTTTGCGTTTCTTGTGAACTCCGGTAGTCGGATGGCTTTCCGACGACATTTCTGGATAATTAAATCTGCATCCAAAGTAGTTTAAAGCAAAATCATACAGATGCTTAATAGTGCACTGGATAAATCTAGCAGAAAACCGACAACCCAGAAAATTATGATCAGCACCTAGGCAAGGAATACAGTAAGAATGAAAATCCTTATGAGGTATTTGCTTCCCACAAGAAATACAATTATTAACTTTTTCTGACATCGGTTCTGGAGCAAGAAGAAAGTTTCCCCAATGGGGTACTTAGCTTTATAGAAGACTTCGGATCTGAAATTCGAACTCAAAAATCTCAGGAGTCGGCCGACCGGCACTTGCAAACTGCTTCTGCTTCGGGCACCGCGCGGCAAGAAAAACTAAAGAAAATGGCGTGAGCTGCTTCTTTTATACCCCTGACGACCTGACGTCAGGGAAGGGGCGATGACAGCCGACGCAGGACCCAAGACTTTGGAATTCAGGCCGACTGAGGGCAACCTGCCAGCAGGATTACCCAAATGTAATGACTACAACAGTGAAACACGAAGAACATCTGAGGAAAAAACATGGCACCTGTCCCTTTACCTTCCTGTCCAGATTCAGAACCTTGAATCTCTTCAGGAAAATAGGCATCCCTCTTTCTTTTACCAAAAACACCTTATAAGAAAGATCAACAGCCTGAATTAAGCCCTGAACCAAGTCTAGTAAACTACTCCTTTCATAGAAAGTTGAGGAGGAATAGATACGTTTAGTTTTTGTTTTTTTTTTTGACAAGAAAATGTGGCCAATAGTGTTGTTAATGACAGCAGCAGCTTCCCCAGGGATGTCTTTCCAGTTCCCTGTCCCAGGACAAACAAAAGTTACTCTTCCCTTTTTCACAAAGGGTGTGGCTAACCCCTGGGTCCATAGCAGCTGATGGTGCTAAACAAAGGGGAAATGGAGTAAAAGATGAGTGGTCTGAGGAAAGTACAGTTGTGTACACTTACCATAAATGTAGATGTTCGAGTGTATTCACTGTTGCAGTCATTTCATTTGGGTAATCTGCTGGCAGGTTGCCCTCAGTCAGCCTGATTAACAAAGTCTTGGGTCCTGCGTCAGTTGATGTCACTTCTTCCATGACGTCAGGTCCTCAGGGCTATAAAACATGCAGCCGACGCCATTACATCAGTTTTTCTTGGCCCAGATGTCAGGTGCCCCCCCAAATGGGATATATATATATATATATATATATATATATATATATATATATATATATATATATATATATATATATGTATGTATGTATGTATATATATAAAATATGGGGGCTGGAGGGAGGGTAACCAGGACTGCAACAGTGAATACACTCGAACATCTATATTTATGGTAAGTGTACACAACTGTACTATGTTCTTCGTGTTTCACTTTTGCAGTTATTACATTTGGGTAGAATCCCAAATCTATGGTTGGGAGGATGGATTTATACAGCATTAGAAGCAGCTATAAGGCCCTGCAGGACAGCAGTGACAAAGTCTGCTCTGGATTTAGAGAAGAGAGGTAAATGTTAATGTTTGGTGAACGTATGAACTGAGCTCCAGGTAGCAGCTTCTAGAATGTCTTTAGTAGGAACCCCTCTGAGAAAAGGCTGCAGAAGTAGATGCAGCCCTGGTGGAATGAGATCTGATCCCCTTGAGGACAGGTTTACCATGGTGCATATAGCAGAAACGAATATAATGGCTTATCCATTTGGAAATAGTCTGCTTTGAAATAGCCTTTCCCTCTGCCCCTGCAGCAAATGCCACCAACAGATGCTCAGATTTTCTTAGAGATTTTGTCCTGTTTAAGTAGAATCTTAGTTGTCTGTGTACATCCAATGAATGCAGAATCCGCTCACCCTTGTTCTGTGGATTTGGGAAGAAAGTTAGCAGATGAATGGTCTGATTAAAGGCCACACTAGATACCACCGTAGGCATAAAGGATGGATTGGTCCTGACAGCCACCCTGTCCGGGTAAAAAATAATGAAAGGCTCCACTGCCATGAGAGCCTGTAGTTCTGAAATCCTTCTAGCTAAGTGACTGCCAAAAGAAAAGCTGTTTTCCAAGAGAGAAATTTTAGGTCCGCAGTAGCAGCTGGCTCAAAAGGAGGTAGAGTGAGTTTTTCCAAAACAAAATTGAGGTCCCATGCAGGAGTTGGTGCTCTCCTGGGAGGTCTTAAATCGTTGGCCCCTCTGACATACTGCTTTAGCAGAGAATGAGAAAAGAGGGAAGGCTCTGTGTTGTAATGAGCTGAAATGCCAGAGGCATGGATTTTTATGGAAGAAAAAGATAGGCCTTTGTGAAGCATCAGTTAAGTATTGCAGAATCTGAGGAATATTGGGCATTGCTGTGTTTATTCCTTGTGCTTGGCTCCAGGCACAGAATCTTTTCCATTTGTCAGCATAAGATTTTCTAGTACTAGGCCTTCTAGCCTCCAAAATAACATCCATCACAGGTTTGCCGAGAGGTGTAAAGGGTGAAATTAGTTGATTAGCCACGCTGCAAGATTCAACGTTTGGAGCTGAGTGTGCAGAATGTGATAGTTCTGCTGAGACAGTAGGTAAGGTGTCTGAGCAGGTACCATGGAGGAAGGTGTGACGCATTGCATAGGAGCGGGTACCAGTGTTGGCGAGGCCAGTCTGGAGCAATCAGGATCATTTTTGGTTTGTCCTGTCTGACTTTTAGTAGGACTTTGGAGAGCAGAGGGGGAAGGCATAGACTGATAGGTTTTTCCAGCTGAAGGATAGAGCATCCACTTTCCAAGCTGTTTTGTGATGAATTCTTGTGCATAATTTGTCCAACTGATAGTTTTGGGGTGACGCAAAAAGATCTATGTCTGGGCTCCCCCATTTGCGTGTCAACATGTTGAAAATTTGTGGTTCCAGTTTCCATTCATGTGGGTCCATATTTCTGCTTAGTTCGTCTGCCAGAGTATTTTGCTTTCCTGGCAGGAATTGAGTTTGTAGATGTATTTGATAAGTCAAGGCCGTGTTCCACAATGCCATGGCTAGTCTGCAAAGGGGGTAGGAATGTGTACCCCCCCCCTGCTTATGTACCACATTACTGTGGTGTCTGTCTTTATCAGTAATTGTCCTGGATGAAGGTAGTCCTTGAAGGCTGTCAGAACATTCTGTACAGCTAGCATATCTTTCTGATTGATATGCAGGTGCATTTGATTTGGGCTCCATTTGCCCTGAATACATCTCCCTGCCAGATGCACCCCCCCCCCCCAGCATACTCTGATGTGTCTGTAGTCAGGGTTTGGGCGGCAGGGGGTGGAATGAATGACAGTCCCTTGTTTTGGTGGCAGGCCTCTGCCCACCATAGGAACTCTAGTTGTAGGCAAGGTATGATAGGAATCATTGCTCCCAGGCTATGACAATGTTGACTCCATAAGCTTTTTAGGTACCACTGAAGTTTCCTCATATGCAGTCTTGCATATGGAATTAGAAGGATGCAGGAGGCCATGAACCCCAAGGACTGCAGAATTTGTCTTGCAGATAGCTGGGTTTTTGTGGCCACCTGTTTGAAGTAAGTCATCAATTGAATTTGCTTTTCTGGCATAAGATAAGTCATCTGGCCAGTTGTATTCAAGCTTGCACCCAGGAATGTAATTTTTTGAGAGGGTACCAGTTGTGATTTCTTTTCATTTATGGTGTACCCTAGACAAGTTAGAACCCTTTTTACAAACACCAGATGTTTTAGAAGCGTGTCCTTGTTTCCTGCCTGAATTAGACAATCATCCAGGTACGGATAAATTTTAATATTTCTTTGCCTGCAAAATGCAATTACTGGTGCCAGGAACTTTGTGAAGACCCTGGGCACAGTAGATAAGCCAAATGGCAGTGCAAAGAACTGGTAATGCAAGTAACCTGCTTTGAAGCGGAGGTATCTTCTGCAAGATTAAAGCACACATCCACCAGCACTCCACCAGAATATCTTTTTTCCTTTTATTTCGTAAGCGAACTGGTACCTCGGCCTTTCGCCTTCACGGATCACAAAGCTTACATTTTGTTGTCAGCTTAAATACTCATTCAATTTAATTAATTACACAGGCAACTTGCATTTAGACAATAAATCAATGCCAAAATTTAAAGTAATATAGTGCAAATACCATACATAAGTTCACTATTCTATCCCTTTAAAATTAATAGAAAATTATTAAAAACATATTGTTCCTAATACTAAATATATGAATGCTGGATATTATAGCTATTCTTTTATATGGCCAATTCTTGATTTAAACCAAAAGGTTTCAAGGTTTTAAATTTTATCATTCTAGTTTCCAATTCAAGTAGTTTATTAATGAAATCACCACCTCTATTCAAAAAGGGCTTCCCCAATACACAGCATTTTAAACTATTAGGTGAACCTCCATGTTTAATAAGGAAATGTTGGGCAACAGGGCTAACTTCACTCTGATTTTTTATGTCTTTTATATGCTCTAATATTCGGATCCTAACCATACGTTTAGTTTGACCTATATACCAAACATTAACACAGGAGCAACCCAGAATATACACTACCCCCACTGATCAACAATTGTAATATAGTCTAGGAGTAAATGTTATCCCATTGATATTATTCAAATTCTTAACCCTATCACAAATACTACAACCACCACATGGAAATGTACCAGAAACTGAAGTATTAATATAATTACCTCTAACAAAATGATGATTTAATAACTCTTTCAAATTTCTTCCCCTTTTAAAGGAGAAGATAATATTTTTTGGGAATAAATGACCAATATTTTCATCCTCACTTACAATATACCAGTATTTTCTCACTATTTTAACTAATTCCTTAGTAAAAGGGGAAAATCTAGTAACATAAAAAAGTTTCACCTCCAAGTTTTCTCTAACAGACACTTGGTCTTCATTTCCCCTTTTATCATAGTAGTCAAGTAAGTGAGGAATTGGTCCATCTAAAGCATCACCCAAAACATCAAGTTTACATTTCAATAAATGGTTCTCATCATAACCTCTCTCCCTTAACCTTATCATAACTTTATCTAACTCCTGTTCCTTTTCATTCACATTATTTGTATGATTGAAAATTCTTCTAAATTCACCCATGGGTAAGGATTTTAATAGATGACCAGGATGCATGCTAGTAGCATACAAAAACATATTCACGGAGGTCAGCTTCCTGAATGGCCTATACCCAATATTTTCTCCATCAACAAATAAATTCACATCCAAAAAATTAATATTTTCTCTATTAAATTCATACGTAAAGGTTAATCCATGTTCATTTTTTCCAAGGATCTCAAAAAATTCTAAAAACTCTTTCAAATCACCTTTACAAACAAAAATAATGTAATCAATAAACTGCTTATACAGCATAACATTCTTCCTAAAAAATAAAGTAGGATAAATATATTTTCTTTCAAAAAATCCCATATAAATAATAGCATATGAGGGCGCAAAAGCAGCCCCCATAGCCGTTCCCTTTAACTGCAAGAAAAACTCATCACTGAAGGAGAAATAATTATGACTTAAGCTAAACTCAAGTAAACTAATCAGAAACTTAGTTTTAGGTCCATCACCCAACATTTCCATGATAGATTCCAAGCCCCACCTTAAATTGATGTTCGTATATAATGATTTAACATCAGTGGTAACCCAATAAAAATCTTGTCGCCATGTTATTCGGGATAATTCATTCAACAACTCCTTAGTATTCGAAATATGTGCCACAACGTTCTTTGTGTGCGCTTTTAACTGAGAATCTAGAAAGATATTAACATTACTTAGAAATGAACAAACTCCTGATACAATGGTTCTCCCCGGAGGTTTAAACAAATTCTTATATATTTTAGGTAAAGCATAGAAGATGGGAGTAGTCGGCTTCCTAATATATAATTTACATATATCTTTATGGTTAAAGAAACCGAAATGTTCCCCTCTTTCTAGTAAAATCAGGAGCTCATCATTAAATTATATTAACGGATCCTTAATTAATCGTTTATACTCATCTGCATTTTTCAATAGATCCATAACTAATTCACAGTAGTTCACATTATTTAAAATAACCCAAATTCCTCCCTTATCAGCACACTTAAAAATAAATTCAGACTTTAGTTTCTCCATCTTTTTGAGAGCTAACCATTCAGTTTTAGTTAAGTTGTAACATTTCCTTTGTTTCAAGAAGTCAGATAGTGTCACAGTTGTTGCATCTTTTGGCTTTTCCCGGTTAGGGGTCGCCACAGCAGAACTCCGGTCCGCTAATGACTGGCAGTAGATTTTTACATGCCGAGTTGCCAGCTCTGACGCACAACCTTCAACGAAGCTACGCCCATTCACGCATGTCTCCACACAGAAGATACTCTAGCTGAGAATCGAACAGGACAACGTCTTACTGTGAGGTGACAACGCTACCGCAGCACCACCACTGCAGGGCAGATAGTGCCACAGTAAACTCTTTAAATAAAACTTTCAGAAACATAGAGAGAACGGTTTACACCTTAATATTTGGTGTAAATTTTTTTTTTTTTTTATCAGTAACCAAATGAGGTAATGTTAATTTTCCATAACCTGTATTGAAACAACTAGAATGCTCACTAGAATGATCCGAACAGAAACATTCATCATTATTGTAATCATAAACTGATATATTTAACAAGTCTTCATCAAACTCATGATCAGAAATAACATTTTCATGTACAACAGAGTTTATTGTCATCTGTTTGAAAAAAAACTTTCAGATATAATTTCCTACTGAATGTTTTTAATTCAAAATAAAGATCAGCCAACGAAGGATAATGTGTGGGTACAAAATTTACTACCCCTAGAGAACACAACCTTCATTTCATTAGACATATTTAAATCAGACAAATTCACATCATCTAATGTCCATTCATTAAACTCACTTTGTCGTATGTTACTTAAAACGGTTTCTCCCCTTTCTGCCATTTCTTCCTCGGCCAGATTTATTGACCTGAAATGAATGTTCTGTAGCCGGTGAAACTAAAATGACATCAGCCCCCTCAGTCTCTACATTCGAAGAGGCTGTAGGGCCAGTGAAAGTTACATTTTTAGAAGTGCATCTCCTACTGTTTTGATCCGTAGATGCTGTAGAGGCGCTATGCTGCTTCCGGACGCCGCTCCTACCCCTTGACCTATTTCGCGTAGGTTCACGTTGCCGTGAAAAAAGGTTCCCCGTTTCATAGTCTTTAAGGTCCCGTATTAGTTTATTCCTTTTCCGTTGTATAATATCAGTTTCCAATTTGGAGATTTTCTCATTAATTTTTGAGATCTGCACTCTATAGCAGGACTCCTCCACCACCTCGTCCTGCAAGAGCAGAATCTCAGTTTTTAACTTGTCATGTGTTCGCATATTCCTTTTAACCAAAATACGGAGCCAATTTAAGGTACAGTCTAAAGATACTTTTTTTCCATTCCTCGGAGAGGTCACCTTCTTCTTCCGAGAATTCAGTAGCAGGGAGCTTATTTATCCACAGCCCCCTTGGAGTAAGATTTAAACTAATATACTTTTCCAAAAGTCGAGTGTCCAAAAAAAGCGCCACTTCCTTAGCCATTAGCGTCTCAAGCTGCTGAAATCGCCCATCTAGATCATGATTACCACCACCAACATTCCAAGGATCCAATAACGAAAACTTTTTTTCTCTTTCATTAACTATGTCCGCAAAATAAATGCCGCTTGGCAAATTAGACTGCCCTGAAACTGCAGCTGCCTGCGACATACTCCAACTGGTGCCAGTACTGGTGAGACTAAAAACGAATTTCGAAAAACACCAGAAAAGCAAAAATAAACAAACACATCCACCAGCATTTCACCAGAATATCTTTTTTCCTTTTATTTCGTAAGCGATCTGGTACCTCGGCCTTTCGCCTTCACGGATCACAAAGCTTACATTTTGTTGTCAGCTTAAATACTTATTTAATTTAGTTAATTACACTTAATAAACACAGGCAACTTGCATTTAGAGAATAAATCAATGCCAAAATTTAAAGTAATATAGTGCAAATACCATACATAAGTTCACTATTCTATCCCTTTAAAATTAATACAAAATTATTAAAAACATATTGTTCCTAATACTTAATATATGAATGCTATATTTGCACTATATTACTTTAAATTTTGGCATTGATTTATTGTCTAAATGCAAGTTGCCTGTGTTAATGAAGTGTAATTAATTAAATTGAATGAGTATTTAAGCTGACAACAAAATGTAAGCTTTGTGATCCGTGAAGGCGAAAGGCTGAGGTACCAGATCGCTTACAAAATAAAAGGAAAAAAGATATTCTGGTGAAGTGCTGGTGGATGTGTGCTTTATTTATTTTTGCTTTTCTGGTGTTTTTCTATCTTCTGCAAGGTTCCCTGATTGGGATATGCACGTAAGCCTCTTTTAAGTCTAGAGTTACCAACCAGGCATCCTTGCCTAGCATAGGTAGTAACTGTTGAGACAGCATCTTGAATTTTGGAATGTCCAGACCTGTATTTAGAATGGATAAGTCCAGAATTGGACGCCATGATTTCTCTTTCCTGGGTACCAGGAAAAGTCTTGAATAGAAACTTTGTCCCTTTTCCTTTTCTGTTACTGGTTGAATAGCCCCCATATTCATGAGGGACATAACTTGTTTCTGGGCCTCTGCCCACTGATTTGGAGGCAGATCTGGCCATCCGTTTGGGATTGGCAATGTGTGGAAATGAAATCTGTATCCCTGGTATACTATATTTAAAACCCATTTGTCCTGGGAAATCAGTTGCCAGTTTTGTGCATGAAGTGCCAGTTTTCCCCCCAAAGGGGTGGCCAAAAGGTAAGTGCTTGGTGATTGCAGTGGAAAGTCATTGAGACTGTTTACCATAGGGAGGTGCCTTGTTGCTTCCAGATTTGGAGGTGGAGGCACCCCATTGCTTTGTTCTAAAAGTTCCTTGCGACTGAAACATGGAGCCTTTGGAATGTCTGGGTTTGACCTGAGCGGCTCTAGTGGGTACTGGAAAGGACCAGTTCTTAGTAGGCCAGTGCCTACTAAACCTGGGTGGCTGCACTTGTAAGAAATCTTTCACAGTTTGCATAGATTTAGCTTTATCTTCCATCTTTTTCAAAACTTCTACAGCCTTATTACCAAATAGACTGTCCTGTTGTAAAGGAGCATCCAACAATTTTGCTTCAACATGGTCAGGCGGACTTTGCTCCTTGAGCCAAGCATGCCTTCTTATCACAGATCCAGTTACAGCAGCCCTGCAAGAGGTCTCCAAGGAACCAAAACCACATTGCAAAGTATGTTTTCCAACTTCTTCAGCTGCATGTAATAAATCCTGCAACTCTATTTTCCACTCGGTCAGAAATCAACATAATTTTCTGTTCATGTAAACCCATGACATGCTGTTGATATTTAAGCATATGAAAGTGACAGTTTAAAGCCCTGATTGCCAAGGTTGCAGACGTGTAAACCTTCTTACCCCATCTATCCAGTGCCCTGGAATCTCTGTCAGAAGGAGTAGGATTTTTAGCAGTAGAGGCCTTAATGCCCTTGGGACCCTGAGAAATGGTTTCAGGGTCAGCAGTAGGGATTTTGAAAAGGAATTTGTGGGAGTCAGGAACCCTGTAGTATCTGTCTGGCTTACTAGGAGCCAGAGGCAGGGAATCAGGAGTCATACTGGATTCTGAGAAAACATCAACAATGTCTAGAATAGGAGGTATAGCCAAAGGCCTATGCTGAGGAAGGAGGAGAAAATCCCTAAGTCTCTTTTTAGATTCAGACAAATCCTGACTCTCCCAGTGGAAGTGTTCCCTTAAGGTATGCAAAGTTTCTCGAAAAGAGAAATCCTCAGGGGGAGAAGCAGAAGGGATGGAGTCTTCTGCATCACAGTCCTCATAAGTGGGTATAGATAAATCCTGATCAGAAGAGGAATCAGAAGAAATAGAAACCTGATCTGAAGATTCATAGTCAGTGCCTTGCCTAGGCCTCTTAGGAGGAGGGGGATGGAAACCCCTGATCAAGGTAATTAAATCTTCAGCCATTTTGATCATTTGTTTTTTAGGCATTGGGACCTGTACACATGGCCCAAGCGTCAGTTTTTTAGACATAGTAGTAGTTTTTGGCCTTAGTTTTGAAGATGGCATCGGTTTAATATACAAATCTTTAGGCCTGAAAACACCCTCAGAAGCCAGTGCCTGCTCAGTGGCTCTGGACCCATTTAAGCTAGAGACATCTGTGGGTTCAATACTTAAAGTATCTTGTGGCATACTGGACTCCGAATGGGTCTCAGTAGAGGCCTGCAAATCAAAAGTAGCGTGTATCAGGGGCTACAAAAGCACCTCACTGAGTACCGGCGAACCAGTGACTAGCTTAGGAGAAGCATCGTCGTCGGTTTTGGACCTCGACAGTCTATCTTTTTCTTTCCTTTTTTTAGGTATTCCGGTAGTCGGATTGCTAATGGACGACATTTCTGGATAGTTAAATCTTGAGCCAAAATATTTAGAAGAAAAAATATACAGACGTTTAATCGTGCGTTGATTAAATTTAGCACAAAATCGACAGCAAGGCACATTGTGGTCAAAGCCTAGGCAAGGAATACAGTACAAATGAAAATCCTTATGAGGTAGTTGCTTCCCACAAGTAATGCAATTATTAACTTTTATTGACATCGGTAAAGAGCAAGAAAAAGTTTCCCCAATGGGGTACTTAGCTTTTAGTTGAAGACTTCGGTTCTGAAACTCAAACATGAAAATTTCAGGAGTCAGCCGACCGGCCGGCACTTGTAAACTGCTTCTGCTTCGGGCACCGCGTGGCAAGAAAGACTGATGTAATGGCGTCGGCTGCATGTTTTATACCCCTGACGATCTGACATCATGGAAGAAGGGACAGCAACCGACGCAGGACCCAAGACTTTGTTAATCAGGCCAACTGAGGGCAACCTGCCAGCAGATTACCCAAATGTAATGACTGCAACAGTAAAACACGAAGAACATCCAGCTTTGGCCACAAGAGAGTCACACACCTGTAATAGAGGCAAAATTTCTAGTTTGCTATGGTGGCAAAGGCTGTTTGCTTAACTTTTTCTTTCTGCAGAAGGAAGAAGGACTGACTGTGGGACTGATAGTTTCTTCCATGGACAAACTGAAAATGGTGCCTCTTTCCCAAGGCAAACAAGCAGAATAAATTAAAGTTATTAAAAGTCACTATTTCTCACAGAAACACCATAAGAAACATTTTAATACACTGTCAGCCCAAAAAAGTAAAAACAAACAAAAAAAAAGTTTTCAACTACTTTAAAACAACCTTTAAACTGACAGAAAATGAGTGCACTTCTATTTAAAGGTATAGTTAAATCTTGCGACAGTCCTTTAAAAACACAAAACTTCTCGATTGAAAATAATGTTTTTAAGCAGGAAAGTACATTTAAACAATAAATGTTTATGTGAAAGGTTTTTCCCCAAAGGGAATTTATCTGCCCAGCAAAGGAACAGCACAAGCCAACCTTCGATCCTTGAACACCAGCACAGGAGCACTCTTGTCAAAGTCAGGAAACCTCTGGAGGGCTTGGCTCTCAAACTTGTGTTTTTAGGAAGCTCAGCTTGAGCTGCCTAACAGTTTGAGAGCATAGAAGGTGCCCTGAAGTTTGGAAGCTAACTGGCTGGCTGTTATCCCTGGCAGGATACAAGTAATACATCTAAGGCTACTGAAGCAGTGATCAATATGATAAAACTCTACCATTATGGAGAAAGACATACTGTTTAACCAGTGAAGAATAGGGAAAGATGGAGTAATGCTAGTTTTGAGAAGCCCTTGTACCTGTAGTCAAAGGGAGATCAACTTGACTATGTGAGCTTTACAATTTTAACTGTAGTACCTAAATGATATCCTATCAAGACTAAAGACCGAGTGGGTTCCAAGTCTGACTTTCCATAGTTTATGGGGATATCCAGGGACCGACACAAGCAGGGCAAGAAGTCTCTTGCCAAGATCAACACTCCTTTTGTGTTTGTAACTGTAAGACAGTCATCTAGGTATGGCAACACTTGGAAACCTTGTAGCCTGAAATGCGCTGCTATCATCAACGCATTTTTGGTGAACACCCAAAGGGCTTTGGTGAGACTAAAAGGCAAGGTTCAGAACTGGCAATGTCTGACTCCCAAAAGAAAAAAAGAAGATACCTCCTGGACTTCCTCACAATCTTGATGTGGTAGCAGTGATCCTAAAGGTAAATCAAGCACACCCAGTCCTAGAACCGAAGTATAAACTGTACTGTGACTAAACTGAACTTAGTCTTTTTTTACATGTGAATTTTGCACACGGTGGTCTAGAATAGGTCTGAGATTCTTGCTTATCTTGGGTGAGTAATTTCAGATCCTCTCTGGTCCAGTGGGATGTCCTGGATAGCTCTCCTTTGAGGAAGCTGAGAAATTTCTCTTACTGAAGCCCTTTTTTAGTAGGCTGGAACATTGGAGACTGACTTTATGGCGGCAAGTCTGGGGATAGTATTAAAAAAAAAGGGGGGGAGGATGGCATAAAGCCTGTGGATATTTTTTTTACCCAGATATCTTCTGTGAAGGCCAACCAACTATGAGGGAAACAGGCAGCTTCTCAGGAGCGCTGATAGGATTTTACCTAGAAAGGGACTCCTAAACCCTTCGCTCTGCAGACCCCCTCTGCCTCTGTGGCAGTGTCCATTAGAGTTCTCCCTCTAACATGAGGGACCCTACCCAAAGAGTCGTACGAAAAATGCTGCAATCTCTCACAGTAATGACATCTGCTACTTCGCTGATTCCTACAGGATTGCAGAAGGGTATTAAAGTACTTTCCCATGGCAGAGAACACTTTTCCCTCCTGTTCACTCTATCAATGCATCTTTAACTTTGGGACACAGTAATGATGATCCATCACAAGAGATGTTGAGAAAGGACACAGTGAATCTGTCTGCAGAGGCATGACTACAAATCACTGTGCTGGTGTCCATTGTCCTCACTGCACCATCAGCTACTTTAGATATTGATCTCATTGTCAAGTTGCTAGTACACAATATGTTTGATAACTGGGTCTCCATTATCTTCCTTGTCTCTCATCTGTTTCCAACCAAATTGTACTATACTTCTGGAGGACAAAGTAACCTAAATTAGCCTGCAAGCAGTGGCCTACACAAATGATCATCATTCTTGATGGCGGAAGGTCTACAACCCCTATTGTTTCCAAGCAGCAAAAAAATACAATCTCTGATGACAGGGTCCAGGCAGTGTTCGGGATAACCCAAGGTTCCTCCAATTTTTTCCCCAAATACATTTTCAGGCATCTCTAAAGAAAGCAGATGAGAAAATAGAATGCAAGAGCTGTAGAGCTTCTTCAAGGAAAGAAAGCAACTAGAAATACTGGGAGACTTATTACTCTGTCATCTCATGCAGAAGAGACTTCTGCCTACTCTAATTCAGCAAAAGCCATCTTGGAAGGAAGAGGACTTCTGCTAAACACAGTCTGAAGATCAATCCTTCTGACACTCTTTCAAAGAAAGCGTTACAGATTGCTCAGTCAAATGACACCAGCCATGACCGTGGCAGAATGTGTGGTTTGAGGAATATACTAAGGAAGGAACCAGGACAAGACAGACCTGTGCAGTGCTCAGCAATGGCATCAAACTAAGCTGCTGTACAAATCTTTCCCTCAATTATCCAGTTAGCAGATTCCTGACATCCAGTTCAGGATTGGGGAATACCTAAAGCCTCAGACTAGGTGGAAAAGTACCTGGAGGAACTGATCAATTCCCAGAATGGGATGCTTCACACTTCAGAGAGAAGCAAAGTAGGAAGAATCTCAAGGACCAGAATTAGACCACATCATCCTTCAGGAACCTGAATGTCTGTTCCTTACAGGATTACAGAAGATAACTCTGGCTATGCATGCCACCACAGATTTGCTACTGGTCTTCCTCCCTGTATCAGTTGCCAGGGAAGTCTCTCTCTCTCTCCAACTCTTTCTTATCCACAGAAGAACTACGGGACAAAGATATACTGCAAGTGAGCAACAATGGCTGAGGTGAGAAAACTGAAGACAGCTATGGTTCTGACAAACCTTAGATGGCTGTAGTACACCAAAAGTGCTGTTTCAATCAAGATCCAGTCAACAAGATCAAAGTACACATTTATTTTATGCAGTGAGAGTATGTACCCTATACCTCCATGGACGCTTACTTGATACCAATAAGCCTATGGTGCACTACAGGGCTTAGCAATGGGCCCTTTCCTATTTGGCACCTACTGCTCTCACATTCAGGCCAATACTCCTGGCCTAACACTATCAAAGTTATCAGACAACTGTAAATGAAAGTGTCACTGTTCACAGTCTTCTACAGACTCACAATTGCTCCAACATAGGAGACATACTACATCTCAGAGGTTCAATACATTGGTATGTCGTTGGTAATGTGTGTATTGATTTAACAGTAGCACCACAGAAACCAAAGCAAGACTGAAATGAAATAATTTAACGGCAGCGGGAGATCTGATTTAACAGCAAACACGGCAGGACCAAACAAGCTGTCTGTACGTGATCTTTTTCACATAAATGTTTATAAAATGACTATAAAGTCCTCTTTTTCATTACAGTTGTGTATGCTAGAAACTGCTGGCTGCTCTTGTTAATACTGCAGGATCTGGAAACTCTTTTCTATGTAGCAGTGAAACTGAAGTGACCTAATACAGACTTCACGGCACATTAATTTGGTTCCAGTTTCATTTTTGGTAACAGTTATTTAGTTTTCTTCAAAAATATATCATCCTGGACTTCTGTACACCATATATATAATAATAATCATGGCAAGGCACTTGAAAGTCAGGGTAATTAAATTAATATAAGATGTCTAATGGCAACGTAAAG
Organism: Protopterus annectens; assembly: GCF_019279795.1. NCBI lineage: Eukaryota > Metazoa > Chordata > Ceratodontiformes > Protopteridae > Protopterus > Protopterus annectens. Next base: position 1,339,238,272 of record NC_056745.1, read on the forward strand.
CAGAATGTACTAACACCATAAAGACAACTGAAGAATTGGAAAGTAGACTGTAAAGATGACTTTGCCTATCAGCCAGTCATTCAGCAGGACACACCAAAAACTCCTTGACTATGTTGTACCTCAAGGATCACAAGGTAGCAAAGCCTCAAGTCAAGGCAACGAAATCAAAGAAATAGACAAACTAAAATCTGCTTTAAAGCAGTGCTCACACTAGCGTACTGGCATTAGAATACACTACATGTAGTTTTTTTGCAGTATAAACTATCCCTGAGCACTGCAGTGGACTGAAATGGGACACTTTTTTTAGTAAATTACATTTCAATGTTTTAAAGACTTTCATTTATTCTGGAATGCTTTCACTTGTTCTGAAATGCGAAGCAGAATGCTCTCTGGGATGGCCATTTTGAACTTAAGGCCACGCCTCTTCTAACTGAAACTATTAAACCAAGACAACGTTTTGGGGCTATTCCTAAGTGTGTTCTGGCGGGAAACTTTTTTTTGTATGTGTGTACAGTTACACCTTTCTTAAAAAGTTCACCAATTTATTGCTTGCATAACTTTGTTTTTAGGTTACATTTTAGAATTGTAAAGCTCTCATTTTCCAAAGCTTACACTATAACTCATAACAAAATACACTAGCCTTATTATGCTATCCTCTGTAATAATTTCTCTAACATACATATTACCCCTATGTGACAGCTTATTATGTGATTTGGTTGACTGTATTACACCTTTCACTACTTTCTTTGTATCTAAAACAGCTTACACTGTAAATGTATTTGAACTAGCGTTGGCTAGTTCTCTCCTTACATTTAAGAATTTACACTGTAAATGTATTTGAATTAGTGTTAGCTAGTTGGCTGTAAAGATTTGTATCAGCAGTGTACCTCATGAGCATTTAAAGAGCTTATACTGTAAATGTTTCTGAACTTACTTTTAAAGAGCTTACACTTTAAACGTATTTGAATTAGTGTTGGCTAGGTGGCTGAATAGTTCTATAATAACAGCGTACCTTACAAAAACTACTGCTAAGCTTGCAATCAATGCTTTTCTAGAAGTGCAGTTAGGTCCTGAAGCATCTAGCACCTGGCACTGTAATATTTATTTTCCTTGAACTCAGAAGTGCTGCTAGACTACTATTACAGTTTAGGGGATTTGAATGTTTACTACCGATCTTACAGAATAATTCTAGAAGCTTTACCAGACTGCAAATGGAACTAAACTATTTTGAATTTGTACATATATGTATATAGACTGTTGAAATGCTAACCTATCTTATGCAACTTGCATTACAGCTTGTCACTGTTAGTTTTTTATGTAGTTAATAGTTTGTGAACTTGCCTGCCTAGCCTCCTTCCTACCTATATCTACTGTACTGCTTTTTCAATCTACCCAGCCTACCTAACAATTCATAACTGCCTACCCTCTTTCTACTAACCCCTCCAATACTGTGGAAACCCAACTGTGCAGTACTTGTATGTTTTAATCTGCTTAACTATCTTACCATTACTTGTGTAGCATACACTAGTACTAATGCACGTCACCAAAACACCTTACACCCCCTCAACTTGCCTCTTATCTTGGTGTCATTCTCCGTCTTCTCTCCAATAGTACCCTGTACTATCTAATCCACTCCAGCTACAACTTTCCACTTATTCCAGCATTTTTGTTCTATCTTACAGCTCCCACCACTCACTTATAGCTTACCAGCTTGAATTCTTCCTACTGCTCCTCGATCTTCCCTGTTTCTCTGCTGCATCTATTACTTTTATAGCTAACCTTCTGGATTCCACCCTCTCTTCACTACTACTTCCTGTAAACCTCATTCAATCTGATCCAACCCCTATTAACTAACACCTCCCACCACTTATCATACTATAACCCCCACCCATCTGCCCACACTCTCTAATACTATTCCCCCCAATTCAAACTAAACCCACATAACCTCCTTCATCCAAACTCCCAACATACTCCCATTTCACACCTTACCCTTCAACATGTTCCTCCCTCTCTGCTCATCCTTTCTTCTTTAACTCCCATCTAACCTCAACTCCTACCACACTCAGCTAAACCTACATCCCTACCTTAAGAAACTATAAATGCCAATTACCACTGCTCCTCCTCCATATCAGCTACACTTTTCTCTTGCACTGAATATACACTCCCCAAGATCAAATTGCCTCCAGCCATCTCCCCACAAAACAAAATTAAACAAAAATTTCTACCACCCTACACCATTTTGTCTTTTCTCCTCCACCCTCACAACATCCTTCAACTCTCAGGTGATATCCACTCCAACCCTGGCACACACACTAACTCATCTCATCCCACCAATGCTACACACATGCTTCCAAAGGCACCCAATTCTAGTCTCAAACACCTCTCCTTCTATTCTAAACATCCACAGCATCCTTAACAAGACATCTGAATTCCACTCTTGGACAGCTCAACACTTCACGAACATAATCTCGCTCTCAGAAACATGGTTTAAACCTCATAACACTGACAATTAATTTCTCCCTTCTGGATACAACACCCTACTTCTTGAAAGAGCTCATAAAAAATGAGGAGGTGTTGCCATCACATACTCAGACTTCCTAACCTTTTCCCCCACATACCACCCCACTCCCCTATTTTCACCATTAACTTATTATTGGTAACTGTAAACTCAACGACCACAAAACCATAAGTATAGCTGCCATCTACGTACCCCCTAGAGAAAATATACCCATACTAGAGCAAATTCTTCACTGAATGTCTGACAATATACCTAACAAAACTATAATATTAGGTGATGGCAACATTAGCTGGCTTACCATCTAACATCTCTACTACCTGCATCCACCTATATGGTTAAACCCAACTTATGTCCTCTCCCACTTTTCTTCATAAACCCACTAATACCTACTCTATTCCTTGACTGGATTATGGTCTCTCATCCTAATCTCTATCACCACCCTGAATCCCATCCAGACTCAATCAGTGACCACTCCCCTGTAAGCATCCTAAAATACTCCCCACACCTCTCTCAATCTCACAAACTTAAGGAATGCTGAAAACTAGCAAACTTTAACCCCGATACTTTCAATAATTCTATCTCCACAATCAACTGGTCCTGCCTTTCACCCCTCCCTTTTGATGAAGCTGATCATCAATTCAACACCATCTTTCTAAATACACAACACCCTTGCTCCTCTCAGAACAGTCAGAGTCAAATTATGCTGTTCTCCTTGGATAACTAGCTCTACCTGGTCTCTCACCCATAAAATAGATTCTGTCTGGAAAAAAGAAGTTATGTACCTACCTTAACGTTCCATGTTTGTTGTCCTTAATCTTGCCTTCCTTCTTGCTGGTTGGGGCCAACTTACTATAGCTCGAGAGCTTTCCCTGGCTCGAGGCTAACCCTTATCCCAACATGCCTAGCGGCAGCTACCCCGATCTCATTTGTAATAGCCCACACTAGACATACATAGTAAAAACAGATTTTACTAAGTTCTTATACATCAAGGTAGGAAGGAAAGAGGAAAAGACAATGCATGGTTAACTAACCTGGTATGTCAGCAGGGAACTCAGCCAGTGTAACCAATAAAGAACTCCTCTCGAACCTCCAGGAAGGGGGGGGGGGGACACAAGAAGGAGGGTGAGATGAAGGACAAGAAACATGGAACGTTATGGTAGTTACATAACTTCTTTATGTTATGTTGTCCCATCTCGCCTTCATTCTTGCTGGTTGGGACCACGTCCCCAGCACCTGGTTCTTGGGTGGCTCACTGGAACAAACTATTCAGGACCATGGAACCAAAGGATGCCTTATTCTGGGAGACCACATCCCCTTTGTAAAGAGAGCTAAAGGTATGAGGACGTGCCCATGTTGCTGCTGCACAGATTGAATCTAAAGGCAATTTAGCTTGGAAGGCAACAGAGGTGGCTAAAGCCCTGGCTGAATGTCCTCTGGGCCTTCCTGGAAGCATCTTTTTATGCAAATTATATGAATAACTGATGGTGTCTGACAGCTATTTTGATAAGGTCACTTTTGAAACTGGATAACCTTGTTTATTGTCAGCAAAGGATATAAATAATTAGTCCGATTTTCTAAGGTCTTTGGTCCTGTGTAAATAAAAACGTAATTGTCTATGAACATCCAATTGGTGTATTTCTATACTCTGCCTTGTTGCCGTAATTGGGGAAGAACAGAGGAGGTTCAATGGACTGATTTAAGTTATACTCTGAACAAACCTTTGGCAAGAAAGAAGGACTGGCCCTAAGAGAGACTGTATCTTTGTGAAAAATTAGATATGGCGGGCGAATAGACAAAGCATGTAATTCAGAAACCCATCTAGCCGAGGTTATAGCAACCGAGAAGAGGGTTTTCCAAAGTTGAAACTTCAGGGGGAAAGATGCTGCTGGTTCAAAGGGAAGCAGAACCATCAAAGATAAAACCAAGTTTAGGTCCCATTGAGGGGGGGGGGGGGTCTCTTACCGGGGGCTGCAAAAGTACCTCATAAGAATGCTCTGCACAACTTATGGGGCATAATAATGGGCGGTACCACCTTTATCATTCTTATAAGAAAAGCGCAGTCCTAGTCTGAACTGTCTGCAAACAGCTAAAGTTAACTTTGATTATGTGTCTGCCTGTTTGAGCCAATATTAATTTTCCCCTGGAGAGCACTCTGCTTTGGCTTGTAAGCAGCCCCCCCACACACACGCACACTCTTCCACTTTCTCTCTTATTCCCTTCTGTTAGCAAATAGTATCCATAACTGATCAATACTGTGTGTTTGTTCATTTAAACTGAGACCACAGTAGCCTACTGATACAAGGTTATCCTGTTTTTCCACCTGAGAAATGGTTAAGAAATGACTTACAGTTTCAGAGCAGTCCTTGGTCAATTGTGATTGTTTCTTAAACACAAACTTGTCTTTGCTTTGGCTCATTAGCAGCAGTACAAAGAACTGACTGCTCACACCCTTGTTCTCCCCTCCCCCTTCCCTGTTTATTACCTTAAGACAATCCCAAAGTTGTTAAATATTACCTGTGGCAGGCGCCATTTTTAAAACTACAACCACCCTTGTCACTATCATATGTTCATTTATCAGTTAACTCTGTTACCGGATTGTTTCCAGCCCCTCATAAGAGCAACTAACAGGGTCTCTACCCGCTTCGCTCCCCACCCCCAGTGGTCCCACCTTTATTACACTCACAAACCCCTCCCATCTTTCCAATAACCAACCACAGCACTAACCCAACACTACCTCCTCCATCTTCCCACTACTATCACACCTCCTCAACTAACATGTACAAGCATACCTTACCTATGCTCATTGCATGCACTCTACTTGCATATCTTGCATCCTACCAAAGCTCCATCATTCCCCCACTCAACCACTACCACTGTACTACTACTCACACCACCACTCATGTCTCACCCTCACTCAGCTCCCCTCCCACCAACTCAAGAACCATCCCTATGCACCCCCACATATTCTACCAACTATATTACTCAAACATAAAGCATCCCTACAACTTAACATAGTAACCTTCCCACCATACCTATTACCCACAGAGCACAATCATAAAGTTTCCCTTATAAACAAACACCTTCAAAAACTGATAAAACTAATAACCTCATGCATATCAAAACTAGCCCTAAGTGAAGACATCCACCCCAACCCTGGTCCTACCATCTCCAACCCCAATCCTCATAATCAGACTAGAAACCACAACTTCTCCCATATTACAGCCAATAGAAAGCCAAGTGGCTTCCTTCTACTAAGCCTAAATATTAGAAGTATATCCAACAAAGTCTATGAACTCCATGCCGCCATAGACTTGTACTCCCCAGATATAGTCATCCTTACAGAAACCTGGCTAAAACCTCACATTACCAGTGAGCAAATACTCCCTACAGGTTATGGCATACTAAGAGTAGACCGGCTAAACAATAAAGGAGGCGGTGTAGCTATAATATTTAAACAACATCTAAACATCCAGATCTTAAAATCATCTGCTCCATAAATAGGCAATGAAGAAATAATATATACCAACCTCAAAATAAACCAAAACAAAACCATCAACATAATTGGATGCTACTTCCCACCTGGCCAAAACATCCCTCCACTAGAAAACCTCCTTAGCTGGTCTATCCACCATCTCCCCAAAGAAACTATTATTTTAGGTGATTTCAATATTGACTGGCAATCCTGTTCTGGCAACCATCCAACCCATCATGTAAACCTCATGGCTTCACCCAACTAGTCCAGTCGCCAACCAGGATAAATAAAAACTCCAGCAAGCACACTACCCTGGATTGGATACTAGTCAGTAAGAGCCCCCAGTCATATATAACAGGCTGCTTATCAGATAGCCTCAGTGATCACGCTCCAACATTCCTACTAAAAAAATACCTATACCAAGCTAAACCGGTCATCTACCGTCAAATACGTAAAAAACTAAACTTTAACCCACTCACATTCATCTCATCACTGAAAGAATGTAACTGGCATCCTCTAAAGTACCTCAGTATTGATGACGCAGTTGAATTTTTTCATTCTACCTTCCTGAGCATCCTTAATTACCATGCCCCCATAAGAATTTCCAGAATCAAAGCACAATTCTCCCCATGGCTACAGAAAACCACTAAGTCAGAAATGAAAAACAGGGATAAAGTCTGGGAGCACTGGCACAAAACCAAAACCCCCTCAACTAGACAGAAATTCCTAGAAATACGCAATAGAGTAAAAAAACGAATAAAACAGGACAAATTCCAATACTACCAGTCTGCCCTAGACTCCTCCCAACTCAGCCCCAAACAATTATGGTCCTCCATAAACTCCATCCTCCACCCAGGTAAAGTTAGTACCCCTCCTCCTAACATCACTCACTCCTCAGAAAATATTGCTACCTCATTCAACACACACTTCACACAAACCATACTATCACTAACTAAACAACACAACCCCCTCCTCTCCAACCCACACCTTCAACTAGTAATCTCTACTGTCTTCTCTTTTTCTCCTGTACCTACCTCCAACATAAAAAAACTCTTAACTAAACTGGAGAGATGCATACACTCTCAGGTCTCAGACTACCTCCTTGCTAACAACCTCCTTTCCAATAATCAGCATGGTTTCCGACCATACCATAGCACCACCACTGCCTTACTCTCCTTTACTAACACTATCCTTCAGCATAAAAACAATGGCTATCTCTCCTCTGCTACTTTCCTAGACCTATCTAAAGCATTTGACATGATCCCACATGATCCCACACAAACAACTTATCTCTGTCCTCAATAACCTATCCTTCTCACAATCAGTCACCAACTGGTTTCAGAGTTACCTGTTTGACTGCCAACAATCCGTTGTATGGCAGAATGGCATCTCCCCAAATACCAGTCTTCATAGGGGTTCCCCAAGGATCCATCCTTGGACCCCTACTCTTCTCTGTTTTCACCAATAATTTAGCCTCTGCCACCAAACATGGCACACTCATACAATACGCAGATGACTCAACCATCATCTGCTCAGCCCAGTCCCTACCCAAACTGCAAAACGTCACACAGGAAGCCTTTTCCTCTGTTGAAACTTGGTTATCCGATGCCCAATTAATACTCAACCCAAACAAAATTAAACTACTCATCTTCCAACCCACCAAACATACTGAAAACAACTCTCACGTTAACATCACAGCAAAAGACAACACCACTATATACCCAACTGAACTCACCAAATTGCTAGGAGTTGAAATAGACAATAAACTAAAATTTGACATTCACATATCCATGACCATAAAAAAAAGTCCACAAAAAACTAGGAGCGTTATACAGAAATAAGCAACTTCCCACCAAAGCAGCAAAGATTTCAATAGCAAATTCCCACCTTATCTCCACTCTACTTTATGCCTCTCCAATATATACCAACCTAAGGCAATGTGATCTAAACAAGCTAGAGACCTGCTACAACAAAATCGTCAAATTCGCCACAGGGGCATCCTACCGTAGTCACCACGGTCTCTCACTTGCTGAACTGGGCTGGCTTGAACTCCCTCACCTCCTTCAATGGTATCAACTCTCACTCGCCCACAAACTAGTAAACCATCCACTAAATGTCCCATCCCTCCAGAATCTACTCCAACCCTATCGCACCACCAGACCACTAAGATCCAGCAACAAAAATCACTTGCAGATCACTAAAGCCAATAACTCTGCTGGTGGAGCACTATTCTCTTGCGCCATAGCCAAAATATTGAACTCCCTCCCACCCACAATTATCTCCATACCATCATGCACCCACTTCAAAACTTTACTAAAAGCACACCTAAAAACATGCTGGCTATGCCCTTGCAACTCCCACTCTAATATCACCCACCCCATCCAACCACTACCTTTCTTTCCACTCCACTAACTACCTTGATTATAGCAAGCTCAGATGCTCATAAGCCTAGTACTTATTATACAGCTGGAACTTCTTATTGTAAAATTTGTATGTCTGTTATGTACTTCACAGACAGATTCTAGTTGTCTACTGATGTACTATGTTCTTCATCAGTAAATATGTTGTAAGTAATTGCTATGTAAATTGTTAATCGCTATGTAATCCAATGGAACTACTGTCTGTTTTAACTGTGGAGCTTTTCTCCCTGGGTCTCTGCTGAAAATGGACCTACGTCCAGTCAGATACTCCCGGTCAACAAATACAAATAAATAAATAAAAATAAATAATGTTAGAACCAAAGTCTCCTACATGAAAATCGGAGACGGCAGCAAATTGGACCCTAATAGTAGCTGCAGCTGCCCCTTTTTCGAAGGTTTCGGCCAAAAAGTCAAGAATCTGTGAACAGGAGCCATAAAGGGATTCATGTTATTACTCTTGGCCCAATAAGAGAATCTCTTCCATTTGCTAGTGTAAATCCTCCTGGTAGTGGGCTTGTGGGAGGACACCAGGATGTGTTGTACAGCAGGGGAAATGTTAGGGAGCCTGGCTAAGACTGGAAGTGGAGTAACCAAGCAGTCAGCTTGACAGTTTGGAGGGATGGGTGAAGCCCACCTGACTGATGCGTCAGGAGGTCTGGAACTGGGTCCAGTATCCAAAGCTCCAGTTGAATATAATGGCGAAGAAATGGAAACCATATCTGACAAGGCCAAGTAAGGAGCAATGAGGATGAGTTTGCAACCCAAAGATTTTGCTTTCTGAAGTACCTTCGGAATGAGAGGGAAAGGTGGAAAGGAGTAGTCCCATACGCCAATCGTGAACAGATGCTTCCCTGGGTGACTGTCCCAGAGGGGCAAAGTAGCTGCTGTATTTGTTGTTTAAGGGAGTGGCAAAAAGATTGCAACATGGCTGGCCCCATTTGCAGAAAATCAAGTGAGCAACTTCTTGCTTCAGGGACCACTCGTGAGGCATGAGGATAGCCCTTGCTGAGCCTGTCCTTTATCAAGTAGGATTTTCTGGGAATGTGCATCGCAATCAGAGAACGTTGGGAAGACCGCCCATTGCCATACTTGAAGCGCCTCCCGACACAAGGTGTAAGATCTGGTTCTGCCCTGCTTGTAGATGTACCATACCACTGACATATTGTCTGTCTGGATTGCAGTGGTCCTGGTGGGTAGAGTGTCTTGAAATGCTTGCAATGCCAGAAGCACCGGTCTCATCTCTAGGACACTGATGTGCAAATGGTACTCGTGAGGTTGCCACGTTCCTTGGACAGTCCGTCCCAGATAATGCCCTCCTACCCTATCTGGGAAGCGTCCGTGGTCACTGTAGCTACCAGTTGGGGGTCTAGAAAGGGTCTGCCCAGAGTCACCTGGGGGGAAACAAGCCACCATAGTAGGTCCTTTTTGCAAGATGTCATGATCAAGATCATGTGTGACACTGGCAAATCCTGGAAAGATCACGGAGTGAAAAGAAGCCACTGTAGAATCTGCATGTGGAAGCGTGCTAAAGGAACTAGCATAATTGCTGCAGCCATTGAGCCCAGTACTTGTAAAACTCGTCTTGCCTGAACTCTCGTCTTCTTTATGAGAAAAGACACTTGCTAATGAATGGTTGACACCCTGTCTTGAGGCAGCTGTGCTATTCATGCATCTTGTATCTATCTAAGTCTGCCCCTATAAAGGTAATAGACTGACAAGGCAACAAGGCAGACTTTTCGTACTTTATGGTGATGCCTAACTGGGAACAAGTTTGGATTGTGTGGTCCTGTGCTTTGATCAGTTGATGCTCGGTGGTAGCGGTGAGGAGTCAGTCATTTAGATATTGAAACACCTGGAATCCTAGATGCCTCAGGTGAGCCGTGACCATTGCCATACACGAACACACTAGGGGCTGTGGTGAGACCAAAGGGCAGGGCTCTGAACTGATAATGACTGGCTCCCACCCAGAAGTGTAGGAATCTCCTGGATTGCCTGTCCATTTTTATATGGTAGTATTTGTCCTGGAGATCTATGGAGCACATCCAATTGTCCTGACCCAAGAAGGGAAGAATGGACTGCAGTGTTACCATCTGGAACTTTGCCTTTTTTACTGATTGGTTTAGTTTCCTGAGATCCAAAATGGGTCTCCAGTCCCCTGTCTTTTCTGGAACTAAAAAGAACCTTGAATAAGTTCAGGATCCGATTTGGTCTGCGGGGACTTCCTGGATGGCTCTTTTTTCTAGCAATCCTTGAACCTCTACGACTGCATGATCCCGAAGACTGGGTGAAACATCTGGGATAGATCGCTTGTCTTTTGAGGGGGGGGGCTGAGAAAAGGGAATTTTGTAACCCCTGGATATTATTGAAAGTACCCATGTTTCTCTCATGAACGATTGCCAGGCTGCTGGATACAGTGATAGTCTGCACCCGACTGCCTCCACAGCTGGACAGACGGGTCTCCCTTCAGGAGTGTTGGAAGGGCCTAGCAGATAAAGCATCTCTGTCACCCTGCTGTTGCAGACGCCCTCTGCCATGAGGGAGGCATCTCCCATTGTTTCCCTCTCTGCCCCTGGGTGAAAATTCTCCAAGTGTTAGGCAAAGATCCCTGGGATTTTCAGAACCACATTTTTCCACTCTTCTGATCTTTACGATAGGGTCTAGATGGAGTGGAAAAACTGACTCCTATGGCAGAGAGAGTCTTGCCAACCTGTTCACACCTGGTGAGAGTCGCTTTTACCTGTGGCCTGAACAAGAACAAGCCATCAAAGGGGCTGTTTGGTAAATGAAGACTTAAAAGGTTCCACAAATTGACAAAGGAGCATCCAGGAGTGTCTCTGCAAGGCTACTCCAGTATCTGCTGCCCTACTCGCTCCATCTGCAGCATAAGAAATGAGCCTCATGGAGGTCAAGGTCGCATGCTGGGAAGCTGCCCTGTTCACAACTCCCTCAGCTGTAGGATCTTGCAGGGTATCTCCTAGCTCCTTCAGGAGATCCCTCTGAAGTTGTGTAAAATGAGACAAGTAATTCAGTGACCTGAGAGTAAAGGTCACTGAGAAAACATACACTTCCCATACCTGTCCATCGTACGAAACACTTTGTTCGGCAGATGGACAGATGAAGTTTCCGCAAGTTCCTTCATAGTGGCTGCTGCCACCACCATTCATAGTGGTTGCTGCCACCACCATGGCATCAACAGGAACCCCTTCCGACAGGAAAGGCTTATCCTCTGGAGCAGTAATATATTTGTTAGGTCTCCTCGGAACTGGTTCCATGGTCTCTGGAGTGCTCCATGCCTTTCGACTCACTACAGACAAAAGTGGGTCGAAACGCAGACACACCCAAGAGGTGGAGGGTCTGGAACCAAATGCATCCAGGTACACAGACTCGTCCTCAGAAGGGGCTAGGGACTTCCAGCCACACCCTCAGAGGGGCACCGTGGGGACCCTTCCGATTCATCCAAGTCTGTATCCGAAGTGATAGACTCAGGGGAGTCTAGATGCTTCCTCTTACATTTCTTCTTCCAAGGGACCTCCTCCGAATGTTCGGGGGAGGTTTCGGAAGAGGTGGGGTCGCCTAGTGAGGTGTCCTGGGGCACAGGTTCCCTACACTTGAAGGCAAGAGGAGGGACAAAGGCAGGCACAGGCACCGAGGGAGAAGGAGCCAATGGAGCCGAGGGTGGAGCAGTCTCAGGAGACAGCATGCTCATCACCTCGAAGGTGCCATGGTTCCGAGTCGAAGGAGCCCCTGCTCCGAAGAGCCAAGAGATCTCCTTCGAACCAGGAGTGATGGCTCTGAGGCCAATGTAGGAGCTGAGCTCACCTGCACCAAAGCTCCGAGAGGGAGAGCAGGGTCAGACAAGGGTCTGATGCCACTTCCCCCCTTGGAGCCGGCGAGAGAGCTTTGGCGCCCAGATCCTTCGATGGAATGAGACATCGAGGAGATCGGAGCAGTCGGAACCAATAAGGGAGAAGAAACTGGAGGTGATGGTTCCACTACCACGACCTCCATGCACTCTGGCTCCGGGCTCAAGAGAGTCAGAGGAGGAAGAGGAATTGATGGAGAAGCTGGGAGGGCCGAAGGAGCCAATTCCTTACGGGCTGGGCTCGAAAGTAATTTAGCAAGTGCCTGTGACTTGAGGAGCCTGTTGACCGCTCTCTCCACATCATGATCCAAAAGTCTGGAGGACCGAGAGAAATGTAAAGAGGACCAGTGACTGCCCACTCCAGGTTGCAGGAGAGGTGATTGTGGACCAGAGCGTACAGGCTCCAAAGGAGGAGACCTTGAACTCTCATGGGTCTGGGCTGGCTCCGAGGACACAGATGGAGCCGCCGGAGACTTAGCTTTGTCAGAGCCAATGCTGGGAGCCGACACAGCCAAAGGCGTCTCAGAGATATTTATCTGTTCCGAATTCAGAACCGATGGCTTGGAGTGTTTCTTGGACACGTTGGCTGGCTAAGGACCCTGAAACGAAGAATCTTGAGGGTTCTTCAGGAGGCCATGTAGAATAAGCTTATTTCTTCTCTCCAGCAGGACTCTAACTGAAAGCGTGACAGATTGAGCAAGAGTTCTGCAGGTGAACAGCCCCTAAACAATAAATGCAACTCGTGTGCCCATCCATAAGGGACATTTTCTGGCAACACGAGTTGCATTTCTTAAACCCAGAGGGTTTAGACTCTTAGACATGGTCAAAGAAAAATTCACAGCACCAGAAAAAACAGAAAGCTATCAACTAACAGCACACAACAAGTAACTGCAACTAGGCGGTAACAGGTAGCCCAACAACAAAAAAGAAAAGAAGAAAGAAGGAGGAGAGCCTCTAACTTAAACGGCAACTCCCCCAATGGGAGAGCCTCTAACTTAAATGGCAATCCCAGAAAAGGGTGAGGAAAAAAGGAAGAACCCTCTAATTTAAAATGGGCTCTAAGGGAAAGAAAGGCCTGAGGAGAAAAAACAACAGCCAAAAGCAGCACAACAAGCAGAGAAAGGGGTCGTTAGACAAACGGGGGATAGTACGCACTCAAACTAGTCAATACAACAACAAATTAGAAAAACATAAAAAAAGCACAAAGTACTTAGCCTGAGCCAGTAGTAGCAATCTTGAAACTGCAAGTGGCAAACGAGATCTGGGTAGCTGCCACTAGGCATGTTGGGATAAGGGGTAGCCTCGAGTCAGTAAAAGCTCTCGAGCTATAGTAAATCGGCTGAGTCAGAGCTGAGGATCAGCTCCGAACCCAACCAGCAAGAACGAAGGCGAGATGGGACAACATAACATCTCTGGATTAAGACCAAGTGTCTCACACACCTCCAAAAGTATAGAGAGCCCAAAAACCTAACCAAAAAAACAGATTAACACTGACAAAAATAATTTTTTCATACAACCCCAACTACTGACCCAAGAAACCCCAAAAATTCTGGAATACTATTATCCAAATTCTCCACCCTGGTAATCCCAGACTCCCAACTCTTCCCCTAATAATAGAGCCCAAGAAACTGCATCCATCTTCAATTCATACTTTATTGATACCATCAGCACACTTGTGCAAACTACTAACCCTACCAACCCCTCACCACCCACCACCTCCCTTATACAAAACAGCCCATGCTCATTAAAACCCATCCCAACCAGTTATATCAAAATGGTACTTCTCAAACTCAAACTATGCTCCCCCTCAGCTGACAACTTAACTCCTCTCTTCCTAAAGGCAGACATTAACTCCACTGCATACCCAGTCTCCATCCTCAAACTGTTCTATCACAGAATCCGCTGTCCCAACTCTTTGGAAAAAATTCCATATCACACCTAGGTTCATAGGTTCATAGGTTCATACTAGGCTATCTGCCCGAGGGCATTTACAAGCCAAGCCCATAGTTTTGTGGCTTACGCCACCCCTTTAGTATGGGGAACTATACCCATTATTTTGCTGTGCCTCTGTTGAGCAGTGACACTGAGGTAATCCCTGGGGTATATCTGCGATCTCCCATCCATTGGTCAAGATTTCTCTTGAACAAGGCCAGCGAGCTGCTCTGCCTCACATATACCGGGATTTTATTCCACAGCATAGGGAGTCTTTGGGTGATGAATCTATCCCTCCAGCACATCCTATTAATAGCCGTGTTGAGGTTAAGTCTCCCATCCTTGTGGCTCTGATGGATCTAGATTTTTTGAGGTGAAGCATATTCATCAAATCTGGGTTTGACATGGCCTTGTATGTTAGGCAAAGGTCACCTCTGAGCAAGCGGTAAGCGACTGAATAGAGCTGGAGTTCTTTCAGTCGGGCAGCATAGGACAGATGTTTGAGACCCTTTATCCTTTTGGTGAGGAACTTTTGTGGCCTCTCCATCTGCTGCAAGTGTCGGGTCAGATACATTCCGAATGGGGCATTGTACTCAATCATTGGTCTGATGAGTGATGAGTATAGGGAGACTATGACCTCCCTTGATCTAGATGAGAATCCCTTCATGATAAGGTGGGCAATGTAGAAGGTCTTCCTAACTACTTTAGCTACATGGGTGTCGAATGACAGACTACTATCAACCTGGGTCCCCAGGTCCCTGATAACTTCTTCTGTGCTCAGTGGATTGCCACCTATTTGGTAGCTAGGGGTAACCTTGTTTTTCCCCGAAGGGTATGACTATGCATTTTTTGGCATTTAACTTTAGGCCATGGCTCTGGCACCAGTTATCCGTTTCTGTGAGACCCTTCTGAAGGATATCTGTCTCAGATGTGTTTTCTACTATGGCGCCTAGTTTGCAGTCATCTGCAAACTTTGTCAGCCATAACCCTCCTGTGTTTGCTTGTACTTGAAAAGTAGATGCCAAACAAGAGTGGGCCCAGGACTGAGCCCTGTGGTACACCACTTGTGACAGGCTTTGAGTCTGACATGGCGCCAGCAACTCTGACCCTGTGGGTTCTGTCACTCAGCCAGTTTGCAACCCATCTTGTGATGTATGGGTTAACATTTAAGCTGATGAGTTTTTCAATGATACCCGAGTGGGGTATTGTATCGAAGGCCTTCGCCAGATCGAGGTAGGCTGTATGGACTGCCTTTCCTCATCAATGGCTTTGGTGACTGTTTCAAAAGTCAACCAAGTTTAGAAGGCATGATCTGCCTTTGACAAAGCCAAACTGGGATGGATCCAAAGTCTGCAAATTCCCTATGTCTTTATTTATGAGGTCCATTATGATCCTCTCCATGGCTTTGCAGATAAGGCTTGTCAAGCTAATGGGCGGTAATTTCCAGGGTCGGTGGAGGCACCGCCTTTGTGAATTGGGACCACAGTTGCAGTGCGCCACTCCTGGGTACATATCCAGAGGTAAGACTATGATTAAACAGCTGTCCTAGCTGTGGGTTTAATTCCTCGTTGAGTTCGTGGAGCACACAGCCGGGGACACCATCAGGTCCCATGGATGCTGTGTTTTTTGCTTTGGAGAGAGCAGTTCTCACTTGGGCGTTGGAGATGTTTGGGGGGCTGCAATCGCTTGGTATAGATATCTCTCCTTTGGGGGAAGTTTGCACTGAACCTGTCAGCCAGTATGTTGGCAATGTCTGTAGGATCAGTAATCTTCACATCATTTTGAACTAGTTCTGAGCATATCTGGGAGTTTCCTCCCAATAATGATCATGATTTTTCCTTATATTGCTACACAGGGGCCATCTTATAGGTTCATAGTTTAGTACTAAGCTAACTGCCCTTACGAGCCATTTTAAGCCTAGCCAATTATCCCTTGTGAGACTCAAACCCTGCACCTTGTGTTTGTAAGGCAAACACTTTAGCCATTAAGCCACCCTCCCATCTATCCACAAAGGCAGAAATTCAGCACAGCTGTCTAATTATCGACTCACTGCCATACTCTGTCCTATCTCCAAAATCCTTGAACACCGTGTTCATAAAGAAATCATGGACAATCTCACTCAAGAAAACCTGATCTCCCCCACCCAGCATGGCTTCTGCTCCCACCACAGCACCTCTACTGCACTAATTTCAGTTACAAACTCCATCACCCTTGCCAGAGATAATAATAAACTAGTGTACTGCCTCTTTTTAGATCTCTCCAAATCCTTTGAGACTCTCACTCCATACTCCTCTCCAAACTGTCTCAACTTAATCTCTCCACATCAACTATCTCCTGGTTTAACAGCTACCTCACAGATAGACAGCAATCTGTCAAATGGCTCTCTGTTCTATCCCCCAATCATAATGGGTGTCTCACAAGGCTCATTTCTAGACCCCTTTCTCTAACATCTTTACTAACCAATTTCACTCTTCCTGTCCTTACTCATTCCTTATACAGTACACAGATGACTTCTCAATCATCTCCACTCCTGAAAATCCCTCTGACCTGCTCACCCTGACACAAATATCTTTTAACTTCACTGAAAAATGGCTTTCTGAAAACCAACTCATACTTAACCCTAAAAAGACTAAACTTCTTCTCTTCTTCCCTAAATCCCTCTACCGTATTAAAGCCCCCATCATCTCTTCATTTAACACCACTATAACAGCTGTTACCCACACCAAACTCCCTGGAGCAATCATATATGACCAACTTAAATCTGACCTCCTTGTTCATCACTGTATCAAGGAAACCCACCAAAAGCTTGGCCTTCTGTAAAGAAATACAATATTCCAAGTGACCACCACAGCTAAAAGCACACGTAGTTTATTAAAAATACAGCAGGATAAGCGCTTTCACACAAAGTGCTTCTTCAGATCCATATAACAAACATTGCACCCAAGTTTAAATATCTTAACAATGATAAAGCAACCAATGAGAGCTAATCAATAAAACAATGAAGTCACTGATGTGATCTACGTTTCTTAAGAACTGGTTTTAAAGGCATAGTAGCACTGATTCCTGGTAATTTATCTGCTTGCATTCTTGCTATCCACTGCATTTCAGCTAGTTCCACTCTATTGTTAATATCACCCCCCCTTTTATTATCGGATATCAATTGCAATACTGTAAATTCAAACATGTGCCCTTCATTATTGGATATGTGCATAGCTAAAGCATTAAAGAGATTCATTTTCCTGATGTCAACTAAATGTTGCATAATATGTTCTTTGAGCATTCTAGTCGTCTTACCAATATAGAAAGAGACACATGATCTACACCTGGCTAAATAAACCAAATTCCTAGATCTACTATCAGCATACAGGCTGAAAGTAAATAAACGATTAGTAGAGGGATGCAGGAAGGTACATCTCCTTGAAACAAATGAGCAGGCCCTGCAATTTCTGCATGGAAATGTACCATGCCTATTAGAAGTCACCTTAATATTGCTGTTGGGGGTATAGCAAAGCTGTCATTTCAAAGAAATGTTGTTTTTAAATGTATAACTGGGTCCGTCACCTACTATAGCTCTTATCTGCTCATTGGAGGCCAAAATAGGCCAATACTTGTTGATAATATCACATATTTTATAGATATTACTGCTACAGGTGAGGGGTAGTCTTAAAATATTTATTTTCAATCCCCCATATGTCACCTTTGTATCAGAATCATGAGCTGTCCTGTGAAAAAAATGGCTTCCCTGTTGTATCACGTAGGCCATTAACCTGTAGCATAACTCTGCTTAGGTCATTTTGATTATAACCTCTCTTCATTAACTCATTCTTCAACTCCAAAGATGCTCCGTGATAATCTTGATCTTCAGTACGAGGTCTAGACATTCTTAAGAACTGCCCTTTGGCTATGTTATTAAAAACATGCTTAGGGTACATACTGGAGCGACGCAACAATACATTCTTTTTACAATTTTTCCTAAATAAAGAGCTGTGAATCATACCATTCACCAAGATAACCTTAGTATCTAAAAAAACAACAGAATTACTAGAAAAATTCAAAGTGAATCTAAAGCAGTCACTACTTCAAGATATTCTACAAACTGTTGCAATTGCACATGTGTACCGCCACAGAACAAAGATATCATCCACAAATCTTTTGTAATGTAGCAAGTGTGGAGTAAATATATGTTGTGAAAGGACCACCCTGCTTTCCCAGTCTGCCAACACCAAGTTGGCATAACTGTTCGCGCAGAGGGTCCCCATAGCTACTCCAAGATTCTGCATATAAATGGTCTCCTTAAACATGAACAAATTGTTTTCCAAGACCAGTTCTAGCAACATGCCTAACAATGCAATGTGCATTGAAGAATAATCAGTATTATTTCTCAGAAAACACTTCACAGAATCAATCCCAAAACCATGGGGTATTATCATAAACCAAAGTACAAATGTCCATTGTAACCAATAAAACTTCCAATTGGAATCGCCCATAACGTCTGCAAAAATCTCCCAAAGTGCATAAAAAATGCTCAGTATCTTTAAGAACGGCTGTCGCTTTTTCCAAAGGTATCTTTGTTAATCATAGACGTTAGTAATAAGTCATACACTGTTTCATGCACTTTCTTTACAACTGTTTCAACAGCCAACCTTGATATAACCCTGTAAGTGATAGTATCACTTAACATATCTTACATGCTGTTGACATAAAATGCTGTATTGAACACAACAATTGCCCCTCCTTTATCAACTGGGTGAATTGCAAGCCTGGAGTCATTCCTTAGTTGTTGTAGATCCACAGCCTCATCTTAATCTAATTTCTAAAAACTATTACTTGCTGGCAGAGAATCAAACACTTCCTTTTCACAAAGTTTAACAAAAGTATCAACCACAGGTAACAAAGGGGGAAAGTGAAACGCTTCAGAGGACTGGCTCCAGAAACTCTCTCATTTGAAAATGCAAGTTTAAGTGCCACATTTCTTGCGAAAAGTTTGGTATCTACAATTAAATCACTAACCTGCAAAGGGCGAGCTGGCACAAAAGTTAGTCCTCCATTAAGTAAACTCTTTTGTGATACAGTAAGTTTAACAGAGGATAAATTAAGAACTAACGCTGATACCTCTTGAAGCGTGTTAACTCCATAAAGTTCTCCTCCTCTGACAAGGTTTTCCTCCTCTTCTGGCCTTGACTGAAAAGACTTCCTCTCCTCTGTGGTTGAGGCAGCCTGAAAGGGGCTGGTAAACCAGGAAAGACACTTCCTGTAGTTGTCACATGATTTATAGTCTTTGGTCTAGCACCATCTAGTTTCATCTGGTTGTTATGCAGCTGTGGAGACATATTCAAGGTTCCCAATCCTGTACTGCCAGGAGCCAAGTCTATTGGAGCAGGTTGAGACTCAGCAAGAAAAGTTACTTGATTTTCAATAGATGGTGTTTATTGCTCTATATTCAGCGCAGCTCCTGTTGAAGGGGCAGTGGTGGCATTATTCCTTTCCAATCCCAGAAGCCATATATAAATATGTCCCTTCTTAAAATCTCTAAAGTCTCTCAGTTTTTTTTCTTTTTCTTCCCTTGTAGCCGATCATCATAGCCTAGCACATTCAGCAAAACATTATCAATCCCAGCTGTATAGCTCTCTGCATTATACTTATTTAAAAGTTCTCTCTGCATACTCTCCATTCTAGCAGCCAGTTCTTTCTCTTGTGGGCTAACAAATTCAATCAGCAGCTTAATATAGATAAAGCTCAAATCCATATTCAGAGCCTGCCATTGATAGCAGAAAGGTCTCACCGTAAGTGGGCAACCAAAGAATTCGTAAGCTCCTTCGGACCACTTTGTAGTGAAGGCAAGCCTCCATATGGAGGTGTTGCCATTGCAGCCTTTTAAGTTTAAACAAGCCATTTTCAAATTCTTTTAAAGCAATTTTAAGTGCCCCAGTCAGGGGGCTCCATATTAAGATTCATCACCTGGCAAATTCAGTTGCAGTAGTGGGTTGACATCCAAGTTGAGTAAATGCTTGAAATGGCCACTCTTACTGACTTCTTCATTAGGTCGATAGCTAAGCTTGATGTCAGCTCCTTCAGCCATGTCCTGCTGTGTTACCACAACGATAAATAGAATGAAAAATGCAAACAGCAACAGCCAAAGGTCACCCAGGAGATCAAATTGCAAATGTAAAAACCAAAAACTCCAAGCGACCATCACAGCTAAAATCATATGTAGTTTATTAAAAATACGGCAGGATAAGCGCTTTCACACAAAGTGATTTTTCAGATCCATACAATAAACAAACATTGCAACCAAGTTTAAATATCTTAACAATGATAAAACAACCAATGAGAGCTAATCAATAAAACAATTAAGTCACTGATGTGATCTACATTTCTTAACAGGTTTTAAAGACATAGCACTGATTCCTGGTAATTTATCTGCTTGCATTCTTGCGATCCACTGCATTTCGGCTAGTTCCACTCTGTTGTTAATATCACCCCCTTTTTATTATCTGATATCAATTGCAATACAGTAAATTCAAACGTGCCCTTCATTATTGGATATGTGCGTAGCTAAAGCATTAAAGAGATTCATTTTCCTGATGTCACCTAAATGTTGCATAATATGTTCTTTGAGCATTCTAGTCATCTTACCAATACAGAAAGAGGCACACGGTCTACAGCTGGCTAAATAAACCAAATTCTTAGATCTACAATCAGCATACAGGCTGAAAGTAAATAAACGATTAGTTGAGGGATGCATGAAGGTATCTCTCCTTGAGACAAATGAGTAGGCCCTGCAATTTCTACATGGAAATGTACCATGCCTATTAGAAGTCACTTTAATATTGCTGTTGGTGGTATAGCAAAGCTGCCTTTGCAAAGAAGTGTTATTCTTAAATGTATAACTGGGTCTATCACCTACTATAGCTCTTATCTGCTCATTAGAAGCCAAAATAGGCCAATAGTTCTTGATAATATCACATACTTTATAGATATTACTGCTACAGGTGAGGGGTGGCCTTTAAACATTTCTTTTTGATCCCCCATATGTCACCTTTGTATCAGAATCATGGGCTATCCAGGGAAAAAATGGCTTCCCTGTTGTATCACAGAGGCCATTTTAATCTGTAGCATAACTCTACTTAGATCATTTTGATTATAACCTCTCTTCATTAACTCATTCTTCAGCTCCAAAGATGCTCCCTGATAATCCTGATCTTCAGTATGAAGTCTAGACATTCTTAAGAACTGCCCTTTGGCTACATTATTAAAAACATGCTTAGGGTACATACTGGAGAGGATGCAACAATGCATTCTTTCTACAATTCCAATGGGCGATTCCAATCTGATGTTTTATTTGTTACAATGGACATTTGTACTTTGTTTACAATAATACCCCATGATTTTGGGATTGATTCTGTGAAGTGTTTTTTGAGAAATACTACAGATTATTCTTCCATGCACATTGAATTGTTAGGCATGGTGCTAGAACTGGTCTTGGAAAACAATTTGTTTATGTTCAAGGAAACCATTTATATGCAGAATCTTGGAGTAGCTATGGGGACCCCCTGCGCGAACAGTTATGCCAACTTGTTGTTGGCAGACTGGGAAAGCAGGGTGGTCCTTTCACAACATATATTTACTCCACACTTGCTACATTACGAAAGATTAGTGGATGATATATTTGTTCTGTGGTGAGGTATACATGTGGAATTGCAATAGTTTGTAGAATATCTTGAATGAAGTAGTGACTGCTTTAGATTCACTTCTAGTAATTCTATTGATTTTTTAGATACTAAGGTTGTCTTGATGAATGGTATGATTCACAGCTCTTTATTTAGGAAAAATTGTAGGAAGAATGCATTGTTCCGATATGCACCCTACGCATGTTTTTAATAACATAGCCAAAGGGTAGTTCTTAAGAATGTCTAGAATTCATACTGAAGATCAAGATTATCAGGGAGCATCTTTGGAGCTAAAGAATGAGTTAGTGAAGACAGGTTATAATCAAAATGACCTACCGGTAAGTAGAGTTATGCTACAAGTTAATAGCCTGCACGATACAACAGGGAAGCCTTTTTTTCACAGGATAGCTCATGATTCTGACACATAGGGTAACATATGGGGGATTGAAAAGAAATGTTTTAAGACTACCCCTCACATATAGCAGTAAAATCTATAAAATATGTGATATTATCAACAGGTATTGGCCTATTTTAGCCTCCAATGATCAGATAAGAGCTATAGTAGGTGACAGACCAAGTTATACATTTAAAAACAACCATTCTTTGAAAAGGTAGCTTTGCTACTCCACCAACAGCAATATTAAGGTGACTTCTAATAGGCATGGTACATTCCCATGCAGAAATTGCAGGGCCTGCTCATTTGTCTCAAGGAGAGATACCTTCATGCATCCCTCTACTAATTGTTTATTTACTTTCAGCCTGTATGCTGATTGTAGATCTAAGAATTTGGTTTATTTAGTCAGCTATAGATCATGTGCCTCTTTCTACATTGGTAAGACTACAATGCTCAAAGAATGTTCTATGCAACATTTAGGTGACATCAGGAAAATGAATCTCTTTAATGCTTTAGCTAAGCACATATCCAATAATGAAGGGCACATGTTTGAATTTACGGTATTACAATTGATATCAGATAATAAAAGGGGAGGGGGGTTATATTAAAAATAGAGTGGAACTAGCTAAAATGCAGTGGATAGCAAGAATGCAAGCAGATAAATTACCAGGAATCAATGCTACTATGCCTTTAAAACCTGTTCTTAAGAAACGTAGATCACATCAGTGACTTCATTGTTTTATTGATTAGCTCTCATTGGTTGTTTTATCATCGTTAAGATATTTAAACTTGGGTGCAATGTTTGTTTGTTATATGGATCTGAAGAAGCACTTTGTGTGAAAGGACTTATCCTGCTGTATTTTTAATAAACTACGTATGCTTTTAGCTGTGGTGGTCGCTTGGAGTTTTTAGTTTTTACATTTGCAGTTTGTTCTCCATGGTGACCTTTGGCTGCTGGTGTTTGCATTTTTTTACTCTAGGAATAAAAGATTCCTCACACCCAACTGCAGAATTTCACTAGCCCAAGTTTACCTTCTCCCTTCACCTATTCTACAGCTCACAAATCTTAACTAACCTACAGTCCTCTCTACTCTCCAACCTCAAAACTACCTACAACCAAGTATCAAGGTTTGCAGCTAATCTGCCCTTAAAATCACACCACTGTCACACTCTCAACTAGCTTGAGTTTCCCAATCAACTCATATTTATGCAAAGTATCAATTCTACCCAGAGCAAGCCCTCCTTCTGCCCTAACCTATCCTCTTGTCTCCCTCTACAACCCCCAGCAATCCTTCAGAAGCTCTGAGCAATGTCTCTTACAGATTCACAAGCCTAGAAAATCTATTGGATAGAATCTCTATAGCTACCTTCTCGCTTTATCTGATCCTCAGAAATATTTCCCATGTCCATGAATTCAAGAAAACTCTTACAAATTACCTAAGTCGCACCTGGTCTTGTCTCTGCAATCACCCGACCTGAACCCTTTTCTCTCTCCCACATTACTTTCTTTCCTCTCCTTACTCCCCTTTCCTATTCCTCCCTTCCCCACTTTCTCTCTATAACATTAACCACCTAACAAATTAGTTAAGAGTCACCTACTTCTAATCATTCTTTCACTTCCTAACTTCTGGTAACATGATGCCTATATCCCACCTGCAACTGCCTCACACACTGCTGCTGCAAAACACAAGCATTTGAAAAGCACAGTTCTCCACTGAGGACTATCCTTATGGTATTTTCTTTCTGCTTGCTTACTGTCACTACCTGCCTCAAGATAAATATCTTATACTAAATGTATTTCTTACTGATTTTTAACTTGCACCTAAAAAACAGCTGCTCATTTATTCTCTATTTTTTGTTCTCTACTCCAATCCTGTTTCTACCCGGACCTCCACTGAAAAAGAGCACTAGCCCAGTTAGACTATCCTGGTCAACAAATGTCAGATAAATAAATAATAAATAAATAGTCAAATTAAATGTGGAAAAATGTAACACAGTTAAATTTTGGTAAACAAAAAATTTTCCCCTTACTGTAAAGGTGACATCTTCCATTCACAAAAATGGATTTAGGAACTCCTGTTAACAACACCATACATTTTGACCATCTGTCTCTGCAGCAGTTCAGAAAACCTTCTACTGGCCTTGCTTAATTTCCCCTAGATCCAAAGTAGTCTTAATCCCCTATATTTATATCTCATCAGACACACTACTGAATATGCCTTTTTTGGTATGTACTTGTTTAAACATTTCACTCCACTGGAAAGACCATAAAGATTATTAACTAAAAAGATCAATAACCTCAAAAATCTTCTCAAAACAGAATGGTAGCTCACTCTCTCTCTCTGTACTCCTTCTTGTAGACTACTCCATGAAGATCTGTACCTAGTTTTTGTAGACGTGAAAACTGAGACTCTGTTTGACCTCCCATTCCTTCACAAAACAAAAGGTTCCTCAGATAGTTGGCTAATTAGACCCTCTTTGACCTCTTATATCTTTCAGGAACAAACATCCTCAAAAAGCCAGTTAAAGGATGTAAACCTTGATTAATACATAAATAAGACATATTGGTATGATAGGCTCACATTCCAAAGTATTACCTTCTCTGGAACAAACTTCCATTACTTCTCAAGCAGAGTAGCAACCTTTGCCACATTCAAGGTAAACTTAGATAATTACATGGACAGCCTCAGATTTTCCCGATTTACCCTGTACTGCCCTCACTGAGGCTGAAGGGGAACTTCTCAATATTGGTTATTGGCTGGTCTGGTAAAGGGCCACGACTGATTGCCCAACAGTTACCTATGGACTTATGGACCTACATCCCCATCTCCAAATTTGCATAAATGAAAGTTATGCACTTATCACAGTGTTAGATCTGTAAAAAGTGGGCTACATTTTCAGTAACAGGTAGGACTAAATGATGTATTCATTAAGCCCATTCAGCACCTGGAACTCTCCAAGTTGTTCAGTCTCACTTTCAGCTCAGAGTATACTGCTCATCTTCCATTTTTCCAGCTATTTTGTCACATTAACCTTAGATCTCCTAAGACGATAGCTGCCTGTCACAGCTAACCTGAGAACACTGTGAGCGATTAGTTAGATTCTCGCTTCATGAAAAAGGTCTTAGCAAGTGCAAATATGGGTGGGTAATGTTACCAGAGAAAGGCAAACTTCTTAACAGCTCTGATGTTATGGTAAGTGTTATAACCTTTGTATCTGGTAAGAAATGGCCATATGCATAACTTTTGTATATGGTAAGAAGTGGCCAATCTTCAGTAACAGGTAGGACAGAGACCAAAAATGTCCTTTTGACTGCAGTTTCACAGGTTCATAGGCATTTACTAGGCTACATGCCCTTGTGGACCATTTTAATCCTAGCCAATTTCACTTTCAAAGATGAGAATCAAACCCTGCACCTTCTGTCTATAAAGTAAGCACCTTTACCATTATGCCAACCACTAACCCCAGTAATATTAAGGCAGAAGTCCCATATGAGGGTTTTTTCCTAGGTGTGATGTCTAAATTGTAGTTAATGGCAAAGCTAGAGATTTGACCAAGTAGACACTGTGAAAATATGATACACCAGGGCATTCTTTAAGAAAATGGCAGACGTGGAATTGCCCTAGTTGAGTGAGCCTTGGGTGATGATGGTAAATTGAATCTGCTTTTGATGTAACAAAACCTAATGCAATCCGACAGCCTTCTTGAGAGGGCAATTCAGGATAGCGGAAGTCTTTTTTTTTTTTGTAGTAGTAGTGAAGGAGATGAACTGGTCTCTCTTCCTGAATTCCTTATTTGACAAAGTAAATTTTTATTATCTGTGAACATCTATACAGTACAGAAAATATTCTCTACAGTTTTGGTAGCCAGAGAAGAAAACTGTCAAGCAGATGGACTGATGCAAGCTAGTTTCCATCATGATTCTGCATATGAAGATCAGGTTCTTCCTAATCATTACTCTTTCTTTGCGGAATGTGAGGTATGAGGCTTTGACTAAAAGAGCATGCAGTTCTGAC
The DNA here is from genome assembly GCF_019279795.1 of Protopterus annectens. Classification (NCBI taxonomy): domain Eukaryota; kingdom Metazoa; phylum Chordata; order Ceratodontiformes; family Protopteridae; genus Protopterus; species Protopterus annectens. The sequence goes on from NC_056745.1 coordinate 1,339,264,556, forward strand.
ACAGCTTTGGTATGATGTGATCACTACACAGAAAAAAGTTTTCAACAAGTACTTAAGGTCTACTTTCAAAGCAGGCTGGAAAGGGGAGTCTTATTAGGAAATGAAAGATGAACTGCATGTTGCAAGGAGACATTGGGACACGGGTGGCTTTAGGTAAAATATGACCTTGAGCAACAGTTTGCTGATTCTTAACACAGCCAAGGAGGACACATGTCAGCTAGTCAAAAGATCAGAAATGGCCACTAGATGAATTGTGATGGAGGAAAAGATGAATCCCTGCTCAAAACATCTGTTACATATATTGTAGGAAGAGTGCAGACTGAGGATCCATCCCTTTAAAGGAGGATCAGTTTATGGATTTCTTCTTCCTACTAGAAGGTTACTGCCAGGAGGTCAGGATCTCTATTACCCTGAAGTTGGGATTATTCACTATATTTAAATTTGGAAAAGCAGACATCTCTGCTGGTGCACAGGTATAAATTCATGAATGCAACCCAGAAGTCCTAAATTCAACTAGCACCTTGGGTGTCTGTTAGAGCTGGCATGGGAGAAAACAAGAATAACTAGGCGTAAGCCTGGTTGCTTCTTCCACAGCAGAGAGGTGAAGCATGTGTCCAGGCATAAGCTTAAAAGCAGAAACCCCAGTGAGGACTAGGACTCGCATAGAGATGCAGCCTACAAGGAGGTGGTGCCATGAATATGGAGCACACACAGAAGTGGTGTCAATTGGACATGAATGTACCAGTGACGGTTTTCACCCTCATGAGAAATAAATGGGCTAAACAGGTCATGGTGGCAGATGGTTGGCAGGCAGAAAACTCCTAAAGGACTCAAATTCTCAAGTAAGGTATATGTTATAAACATAGCTGACTTTGTTTACTACTGGCACTAGGACAGAAAAAATCTCCAGGTGGCTGAAAATAAGATGTACATAACTGTTATGCTTGCCAATAAAATAACCCATTCTTCTGCCTTGCTGAATGCCTATTAGTTGTGAGTGCAAAGTAGACCCATAATGTCTGTCATCACTTATCAGATATTGAATGATCAACCTACTAATTACATTTATGTACATGCACATGTGCGGGCACACACACGCATATCCCAAAGGCCTCTACTACAGAAGTTTTAAATCATTATGCACTAAAGACTCCGGTGTAGATCAGTCTTTCTTGGAGTTTATATATGCACACCCACATAGGTATAAATTTATATGTATGGGCGGATATATGTGCAAACTATTTACTTTCTTAAAACTGGTTGTCACTCTCATTGACAAACCTCTAAGATATATAAATAACCTGAATATATATATATATAAATCTGATGTTCATTATAATTTATCTCAGAAAGAATGGAAAGCTCTACAGTTAAGTAAAATTAGGGAAATTGTATTTAAACCATCAGATAAAGGAAATAAGCTTGTTGTTATGCACTATTCACAGTATCTCAAAATGTGTGAAGACCATTAAATGATTGTAATGTTTATGAAAAGACAGAATTTACTGTATACAATGACTTGGTTTTTGAATATACTGAATTACTAAAGAAGGGGGAAAGGCTAGGCTATTTCTCAGCAACGGATGCTAAGAAGAAATTTAGTATAGAAGGTTGTACAATGGCTTTATTCTACTGCCTTCCAAAGATACATAAAAATTTAACACAACCCCCTGGGAGACCAATTGTCTCAGGGTGCAATTTTTTTTTTTTTACATAATATAGGTCTTTTTTTACATAGTTTTTTGTTACCTACAGTTAAAACCTTGCCTTCCTATATTTGTGATGTTTTTGACTTTGTAGATAAAATTAAGAATGTTAGGTGGAATGATCGTATGTACTGGGTGACTCGATGTCAAGAGCCTCTATACAAACATCAGACATGAGTTCGGTATGGAGGCTGTTAAATTTTTCTGGGTGATTACCTGGTTACTGAATATATTATAGAACTTATTCATTTTTGCTTAACAGATAATTTTTTTGAATTTAATAACAGTCTATACAGACAAAAACAAGGGACAGCCATGGGGGCAGCCTTTGCCCCCATGTATGCAAATTTGGCTATGGGCCTTTTTGAATCTGAGTATTTGTACAGAAATTGTTTTTTTTTTTTTGCAAACATGTCATTAGATATTACAGGTTTACAGATGATTTAATTTTTTTGATACAGGATGGTGAGGCATTAGTTGAGAATTTTATCTCAGAATTATATAGAATAGATTTTCATTAGAATTTGATGGTTTTAAAATGGGTACAACTATTTCCTTTTTGGATATTGCATTGAATATTAAAGCTGGCAATAGTTTGGAAACATTAGTTAACAGCATGCAATATGTATCTGGTAATATTTGCCATCCTCCTCATACACTAGAGGCTTTGCCCTTTGGTGAAATACTGAGGATTTCCAGATTATGCAATAATGAGTGTGCCTTTAAGAGATAACTGGATATAACTGTGGGGATGTTTAAATAGAGGGGGTATAGTAATGAATTGGTTGAAAGAAGTTATAAAAAGTTTTTTGATAATAGCTGCAGGAAGATAAGAAATAATAGACATAAAACATGCACTACTGCGTCCAGTTTTGAAATCAATAGGCAATGTGACATTTTGTATTTTGTCACTACTAATGGATGTTTTAGTGCTGTGAGATTGGTTAAATATTATTGGGAATATTTTGTCTCCCTTAGTAATGTGTCTTTGTGGTTAGATGTGAAGTTAGGGTTTTCTTATAAAAGAGGTAAGAATATTCAAAATTTTCTGGTGAAAAGTAAATTCTTTTTGCCTTCTGTGAGTTTAGAACGGAGCATATTATCTAGTGGAACTTTTAAGTGTGGCAAATGTAAGGCATGTAATTTTATAGTTAGAAGTTTTTTATATAAATAATGTTACTTTTAATACCTGTAACTTTTTTACTTGTAATTCTGAAGGTGTTATTCATGCACTCAAATGCCCATGTAACAAATTTTATATTGGTGAAACCAAAAGGGCATTTAAAGTTAGATTAATGGAACATGCCAGAGACATTATTAACAACAAAGAAGAAAGTTCTGTGGCCATGCATTTTAAAAAATTTCATGATGGTAAAAATGAGGGGCTTCAAGGCACAGTCTTGGAAAAAATAAATGTGTCTTGTTTTGATGCTCTCAATATTAAACATTATCCAAAGAAGCCATTTATATTTTAAAGTTTGGTACTTTGTACCCTCAGGGTTTAAATGAAGATTTGAACTGGAGGGTACTAATTTAATTTTATGAATTTACTTTTGATTGTTGTTAATCAAGTATTTACTCAATTAATCATTGAGAGTATATATAAGGTTTATGTTTTTAAGTTCTTTACTCCTTGAAGGCTACGGCCGAGACGTCAGAGGAATAAAGCGTATTTTCTGCAGACTTGTGGATCTCTTTGTGGTTGTTTTTCAATTTTTCTTGCTTGGTGCTTGTCGTTGCATATAAATAACCTTTCCCTAACTGGCATAGTGTTCCTACTCCAAACAAGCTGTCACAATTCCCTCACACAAAGTTTCCCTCCTTAACTACAGTAAATATTTTAAAACAATGCTGAACCTCTTCACTTACAAACCTGTTTTGAAATACAGCTTTACAAGTATCTTTTCAACTACATAAATGTCTACAGTCTTCTGTACAATCAACAACATGACTTCTGTAATGCCTTTTGTACTATGACTTTTCTCTAGACTGCTACCACCAAAACTTACAGCAACATGAATGAAGGGATTATTACAGCAGGACTACTTACAGATATGAATACAGCTGCTGAACCTGTTAACCAGTCACTGTTACTGCATAAATTACAAAAACTCATCTTCGGTCTGAACACTACTTGTTCCAAAATTATCTGAGAGACTATCAACTTTAAGGTATACACTAACAATTCTTATTTGACCTCAGATTCTCTAAACAGATGAATACCTTAAGTGTTTACCCTAGGGCCTCCACTGTTTTCGCTTTTCATAAATATCCTAATTCATGAACCTTCTAAACTGGCTGTAGTGATAAAAACCAATTACATTTTCCTCTTAGAATCAAATAAAAATCACGCTGGATTACAGCAAACATTACAGATTTCTCTTCACTCTACAAGTAAACAGTGGACAATAAACTGATAGTCAACCCTAATAAATCCAGTATCACTCTATTTGTACCTCTCATAAACTAGCAATACCTCCACCTATTACACTACAGGACAAAAAAAAATAAAGTAAAAACACCTCTATCCTAAAACTCACCCAACCAAAACATCTAGGAATTCTTTTTGATCCTATTCCATCTTTCTCCAAAACACTGAGAAGATTGTTAACAAGATTCCTACTCAACTGAAACTCTGCTACCGAATTTATCTCCTGTCTTCAGTTGCATGACAATCGGTTGCTAGAAATGTCCTTACTTCCAAAACCAAATACACTTTTCCCATTCTTTGTTTACAATCTGGCAATTTGATCGCGTCTTTCGGCTTTTCCCGGTTAGGGGTCGCCACAGCGGAACTCCGGTCCACTAATGATTGGCAGTAGAGTTTTACGTGCTGGCTTGCCGGGCCTAACGCACAACCTTCAATGAAGGAACGCCCGTTCACGCATGTCGCCACACAGAAGACACTCTGAGAATCGAACGGGCAACATCTAACTGATGCGACAATGCTACCGCAGCACCACCACCGCGGTCTGTGTTTACAATCTGGCAATAACACACAAAAAACTCCAAGTGGTTGAAAACAAAATATACATATTAGTTCTGCTAGTAAATAAAAGAACCAATTCTTGTGACTTACTGGAAGCCTGCCATTGATTGCCAGTGCAAAGTAGATCCATAATGTCAACCACTTTTACTATAAAGTTGCTATTCTTGGCCACTATCCTATATTCTTTCCGTCTCTAGCTCTGTCTCTACAGCACCAGTTACAGTCTAAGAGGCAGTCTGAATAACTCCATTAGGGAGTCCTTGCTACAAGACAACTATCGGTGAAAAAACATTCAGTAATCTTAGTCCACCTAAATGGAACCAGCTTCTACTGAAATAACAATAAACAGTATACTTGAATTCAAATCTAAATTTGGAGAGCACCTTCAGAAAGAATGTAAGTAAATGTTTTCAGGATACAGGCAATATGCACTGTTAAATTTGCTTTTTCTTTTGTGCCAACTACTACTTTGTTTTTTTAATGTTGTAAACTACCCAATTAATGTAGGGTCTATATTAAATTAGCGAACGCTTAGAAAAGTGAACGCTAATTTATCGACCCCTTTTAAGCGAAAGCTTAAAATCTCTAACACCCGGAACAGCAATTTTTAATCACAGGGGAAAAAATCGCTGGGCCGGTTCTGGGAGTTCTCCATTTCCTCCACTGTGGTGCGATATCGGAGTTGTTATATTTAAGTAGGGGGGGGGCACAGCCCCCCACATTATAAAATGTTTTAATTTTTTTTTGTGGACCAGCGATTTTTTTCCCTGTAAAAAAAAAAAAATCGCTGTTCCGGGTGTTCAATATTTTAAGCTTTCGCTTAAAAGGGGTCGATGAATTAGCGTTCGCTTTTCTAAGTGTTCGCTAATTTAATACAGGCCCTTAATGTAGTACTGCTCTATAGCAATATAATTCCTACAAATTATGTACATACAAGTCCTAAAGTTGCTCACCTTGCTAGTGCAATGATGTACGTAATATCATGTCATTCATTGCTTGAAATGCATGCAGATCAATACTGCAGTATTTCTTGTATATGCACTCTTTAACATGTTATTTTAGTTATGTCGCCTTCAGTTTCATTTGCTCAAATGTGAGCCCAGTTCATGGTTGGAAAGGGTCCACAGACCATCCACTTAACAGGTTGAAGGACACAATAAATCGTATTTCCTTTCCCCCAGAGTGAGTTTACATCCCTAATAGATGTTCCTCATACTTTCACAAATTCAAAAAAGCATAACTCAGATGACTTAGCAGTTTTCCCACTATGAGGCATTTCTGTCCTATTCAGTGTCCTTAGTACACACCATGATGGGGCTTACTGAAATATAGGATACTTTCATAGGAATTTGTCTCCTTTGCTGTCGTGTCACTTTGCCCATCACATCTCAAAAAGTATTTTGCTAAGGAATACAATTATCTCTTCTGAAGCCAAAAATATTTTACGATTTTTACAGTCTGAAGTTGAACAAACCTGATAACCACTGACAGCAATTTCACTAATTAGCTGAGCTTTACAAGCCAGGAAATATGACAGTCTGGCTGACTCACAGAAGGAAGACAGGACTGAAGCTCACAAAATATTAGTTAAAAAAAAAAAAGATATGTTATCTCAGTTACTCCTTTATACTTTGGCAAGAACTTTTCATAGATATAGCACATACAGAGGAAACACACAAGTGGCACTGCAAAAAGTGAGGATTCTTAGACTTGAAAGCATTTCTCACTAATTCTATTCCAGGTGAACAGGACTCTGACCTGACAAAAGAGTATGGCATTGTAATCAACTGCACCCTCAGTGTGCATTAGGGTAGGAAATAGCTTTCCAGTAAAACAAGATCACACCAGTATGTCTGTCCTCATGAAGGCTTTCATGGTTAGGGGAAAAAAATTAGTACTGGTGCTGGCAGACCTATGCTGCAAAGGTGACTTAACAGAAAGTCAGCGTTCACATTATCAGGAACAGAAAATTGATGCTCCACTACCTTGACTGGCCAAAATATTGAATGCCCACAAGACTGACCAAATACTGTCTTCCGGGGGGGGGGGGGGGGGCAACATGCTCCTGTGCAAGAAGAGGCTTAGATAATACACATGCAGGGGAAAGGCATAGAATGCTTCTATGGTTACAAGGCTACACAGATCAGCCACCAAATACAGGGTTAGGCCCAAAAAAAAAAATACTTTCACTGTTGTGATACTTGCAAGGGTACAAACACCTACATGTCTACCTGATTGATGTCCCATTCACCCTGCTCACTTTTGCTCTCACAAGGCAATACCCAAGATGGGGAAATAAATGGACTATATTGAGATGACAGCCACAATGGTCAGTAGGGATGGAGGAAAAACAAATAAAATAAAACACAGGTGCTGAGAAAAGACCCTTTGGCAGACAACGACTTAAGCATGACTGACTGCCTAAACTTTAACTGTGCCTGAACCTAGGAATGAGGTCTATTTCTGTCACTGTATTATTATCAAAAGAAAAAAAAAATTGGAAAAATAAATAAAAAAGGATAATCAGGAAGATTGCTGTAAAATATATATATAATTAAAGAGAAACAAAAATGAACTTAACCATAGATAGATACCTTAAACAATATAGGGGAAAACCATGCTTTTTACTAAAGCACTTTTTTTTTTTTTTTTTTTTTTTTTAATAAGACAGTTTAAGTTGACTTTACACACCGAATTCATCACCATCTATCATACAACATCCTTATTTACCTGTAAAGTGCAGTTCATCATCCGGACTACAAAGTCAAATTGCTGGTGGTCCAGCACCGCTCGGTTTTGTTGTGCATGTAGATTCAGCTCTTGAGTCAGGCACTGTCTGGCTGCTCGACCCTTAAGGGCCCTTAGTACTGCTGGCATCAACTAGAAAAACAAAGCGGGAAATAAGAATGAATTGCACTGAGCTATTACTGAATTGCCAAATCAAAATATATTCCCTTCCAAACAGTTCGTGGAACACCTATGGCCAAAAACATAAAACCCAAAGTAATGCTGTAGGACACAGGAAATATCATAATTCAAAATCACTGCAAGAAGGGGGGGGGGGTAATAAAAGTCCTTTAAGAAAGGAGGATTACGTTGTGCTACTGTAGACTTTCTCTACCTTGCAGCAGTGTAACATTCCAGCAGGTTACACTACAGAGGACAGCTCAGTTAAGAAATGTACAGAACAGTCATATGGGGAAACAAAAGGAAAATGGCACTAGCAGGTCATGTTAAAGGGAAGGAATTGGGCAACCTATGTAATGATTAAATACATTTTTAAAAATGAATACATATATATATATATATATATATATATATATATGGGTTTACTATCAAAATCTCGCACATGACAAGTGGGAGTATTCATATTTCCGCCGCAAAATGTTGGAAATCAAATATTCCATCGTGCACATAACTGACTGAGGTATTTTAGTAAACTCAGGAATGTCAACTTTACTGAGAATACAACACTTCCAGTTACGAGCAAAGAAAGTTTTGCAGGCCCCCCCTGCACCCATGTGAGGGCCGTGCCCCCCACACCCCCTGCTAGTTATACATACAAACTCTGAGATCACACTACGGTGTGGGAAAGGGTACATTTCCCGATCCCCCCTATAATGTCATCTACATTCAAAATGTTGAATCCACAACAGCGAATACTAGTGTGCATTCGCTGTTGTGACTTCAACATATTTTTTTTTTCGGTATTATGAAATGCTGAACTAAGCTGTTCGAGTTTTCCACTTCAGACATTGTCCAAAAGACATTCTGATAGTAAATCTATATATATATATATATATATATATATATATATATATATATATATATATGTATACAGATATAGATATATATAAATAGAGTGTTCATGACAAATCAAATATATGTACACTACATGTCAATAACCATGGAAATTATTACAGTTTTTCTTTTCTGTTACAGTACTTTGGAGGATCACTGTTCTGTGAAACCACGTTATGATGCAGTTGAGCACTGGTGGATTGTATTTAAGAAAAATATATAAAACAAAGTAATTAATGCGAGAAAAACTGTTTTGGAAAGATAAGGAACTTTTTAGAGGAATGTGTGGATAAGAAGAAAATATTCTTAGAAGCAATAAACAGCGGATTAGAAAATGGTATTAGAAAATGTGAAGGTATGCACATGCTTTGTAGATAAAAAAGGTGAGAGTGAAGATAAAAACTGGAGGTCATTAGCTTAGAATAATACTGATAAGACATTTAGGAATATTTTACAAAAGCAGATAAGCAGAGTCCAAGGTTTAATCTTAGATAAAGATATTTATGGAATAGAAGGAAGAAACAAAATCTTATGCTAATTGTAAAAGAGATTTTATAAAGTGTTTTGAACGATAAAAATGATAAGTGATTTAGAGAAACGCACATAGTAGTTTAAGTCAATAAATTTTGTATGTGGAAAATATGAGAAAATACAAGAAAAAATAATTTGCAGACTTAATATATTGAATACACAGATTTTTATTGAGTCTTAATTAATGGATAGCTGGACTGAAAAGGCACTACAAATAAAAAGGGGAGTTAAGCAAAGCCACTCCTTAAGTGGAGTACAATTTTTGATGTTAACAAATTCAATCATTCAAAAAAAGCAAGTTAAATGTATAAGCCAACGTAGGCAAGATTAGAGATATGGTGTACATACATTCCTTAATATATGACTTATACTAACAATGTAAAAGTGGAAGCCAATAAACGGGGATGATTAAGGAACCCGTTGAAGTTAGCGTGGAAAGCTCTATGCATACGACAGGCTAAAAAATAAACAAAAAGAAGTACAAAGGTTTTCAGAAACCAATTAATGCTGCGTGTATTAACTTTTCCAAACATAAAATAAGTAAGGGTTACATTTTTGAAAGAAATAATTTATGAGCAATGGAAGACATTACTAGAAGATATTAGGAATATTTTAATATGTAGAACACATTTATATTGTCACATAAAAAGGTAAAGCTCCATCATTCATTCTTGTACATTGAAAATTAGTGTCTAAGAGTAAGGTATATACTTTTCCAAGCTGTCTTTTAGGGTTTCCCAGTTAGGGGTCACCACAGCGGAACTCTGGTCCGCTAATGATTGGCAGTGAATATTTAAGGTGTCAAGTTGCCAGCCCAGCGCCCAACCTTCAAAGAAGGCACACCCACACGCTCACAACTACCTGCATGTCTTTAAATTCACTTGACCGCGGGGAGGACATGCAGACTCCACACAGAAGGCGCTCCAACCAAGAATCGAACCACAGAACCTCTTGCTGTGAGGTGACCATGCTAACCGCTGCAACACTACGACCCTCCAATGAAAATTAAAAGTATTATTATACCAGTTATGTTTTTTTATTTGAGACTTGGGGCTTAGTCGTTTTAAGAGAGGGCTTTTGAACTGTAAACTGTATTTACGACGCCTTCTGTTATAATTCAATATTCTTTACTTAGTATCAATGAAGTTATACTGTACTTTGAGAGAGATGAATTAAGAACAGCTTGACCAAAGTCTGGGAAGAAAGTGGAGGATCCATGGATTGATTATGCAGAGATGGTCAACAGATGCATCTTGACAAAGGAGTAAGAAAGTCCAGGGGATAGTAGCTCACATAAGCATGAAGAACCAGTGACAACAGAATTCCTGAATGGGTCCTAGTTATTGCTGTGGCACCAACTAGAAAATCTTTTTTTTTTTTTTTTTCAATTAGCAACACAAGATTTCCTAATAGCAGGGCTTATTATCATTTAATACTTGCTGCAAGTCCCCAGAAACAAAGCAACTAAAAGGTATCAAAACTGAATCATCTAGGCAATCAGTTGTAATTTTTTTCAGACTTGAGTGTGTCAAACTCCCCTGGTCTTCTGTGAACAGATCCAGTCGGTCAGGAACATTGTATAAAATTTCCTTTGACCAATTCCATAAGAAAAGGAGAATCACTGTTGCCTGGGCCAGAAGGGTGTCACCACAACCTTTGGAGAGTCCTTCTGAACCTTTAGAATGACCCTGGAAATCAGTGCAAAAGGTGGGAAAGCATAAAGGAACATTTTTGAACACAGGAATGAAAAAAAAAAAAGTTATGTTCTTACCATAACGTTCAATCTGTGTTGTTCAACTTCATTCATTCATTACTGATGGGTGTCGGTCCCGTCCTCGGAACAGAGTCAGCCTTGTAACAAGCTTGTGCCAGCCAAAACACTCTCAAGCTAAGCTTTACCCATAGTGACCCTCTCCCTGTTACTCAGACTGAGTTTGCCCGTTATAAGGAAAGCAGAGGCTTTTTTTGAGCAGGTCTCCTAATGCAGATGAAATCCGAACCTACCGCAGCCCCTTGAAGGGGGAAGGATGGTGGGAAAATGAATAAATGAAGAGGAACAACACAGATGGAACATTATGGTAAGAACATAACTTCTTTATCTGACGTTGTTAATCTTCATTCATTCCTTACTGATGGGACAGAGTCCTTAGCTACTTTATGTCCTGGGAAGCCTTATGGAAGAATGTTCCTGAGTACCACTGAACCAAAGGATGCTCTCCCCTTGGAGACCAAATCCAATTTGTAATGAGTGATAAAGGTATGAGGGGTAGCCCAAGTTGCAGTTACACAGATATCATCCATTGAACCCTCTGAGTAAAAATCAGCAGAAGTCGCCAATGTTCCGGTGGACTGTGCTTTGACCTTGCTCGGTAGAGGAATTTTATTATGCTGGTAGACAAAGGATATACAATTTCTTAACCACTTAGATAAGGTCACTTTAGAAACAGTGTTTCCCAATTTAGCGCCTCAATAGGAAAAACAACTGGTCTGATTTACGTACTGTTAAGTTCTGTCTAAATAAAATTGTAATTGTCTATGTACATCTAGCAAATGAAGGCAGTATTCTCTTTTGAGTAGTTAGGAAAAAAGACTGGTAGGTCAATTGTCTGGTTAACTGTCAATTCTGAAATAACTCTGGGCAGAAAGGAAGGGTTAGTCCGGAGTGATACTCTGTCCTTATGAAAGACCACGTAAGGGCGTTTTATGCACAAGGTCTGAAGCTCGAATATGCATCTTGCTGAGGTGATGGCTACTAAAAATAATGACTTCCAGGATAAGAACTTTATATCGCAAGTGGCAGCAGGTCTGAAAGGTGATCGTGTCATGGATTGCAGTACTAGTGTTAAACTCCAAGATTCGATTGGTTCTTTGAAGGGTGGTCTGATATGCGAGACCCCTTTCAAGAAGGTTTTACAGAGACGATGGGAGATTAAGGATGAGTCTTGGAATCCATTATGGCAGCCTAGCAGCCAAATGTACTCTAATGGTGGAGGCTGTTGCGCCTACATGAAGAAGACCTGACAAATAATCCAAAACCACACCAACAGGAGCTGAGCAATGATCTAGTTCCCTTTGCCGGGACCAAATAAGGAATCTCTTCCACTTGCTAAGATGGATTTTCCTGGTGGGTGGTTTATGTGAAGCCAGAAGAATGTTAAGTACCGGGGAGGTAAGGTTATTCTACCTGGCAATTACTGGAAGTGGAGAAACCAAACTGTCAGCTTGAGACTCAATATGTTCGGGTGAATCAACCCCTGTGGGTGTGAGATCAATTCTGGAGTTGGATCCTGAATCCATGGTTGGCATACTAGGTGAGGCCAAAGGAAGGGAAACCAAACTTATCGAGGCCAGTAGGGAGCAATGAGGATTACTCTGCTTCTCAGCTGAAGGGCCTTCTTTAGAAATTGTGGGATCAAGGGAAGGGGAGGGAAAGCATACAGAAGTCCCGTGGGCCAATCATGTATTAGAGCGTCCCTCGAGGACCCCCATGCAGGGGAATTGGGGCAAAGTAGCTGCTGCATTTGTGATTTGCTAGAGAGGCGAATAGGTCACAGCAAGGCTGGCCCCAACGGCTGAATATCTTTGCCGCTATGATTGGATTCATGGACCACTTGTGAGGCAGGAGGATACATCTGCTCAGTTTGTCAGCAATCACATTGGAATTCCCAAGAATGTGCATTGCAATCAGAAAATGGTTGGAAGCTTTTGCCCATTGCCAAATTCTCATGGCCTCTCGACACAATGGGTAGGACTTGGTTCCTCCTTGTTTGTTGATGTACTAGACCACTGACATGTTGTCGGACTGGATAGCAATTGTCCCTGATGGGAGGACAGATTGGAATGCTTGCAACGCTAGAAGCACTGCCCTCAATTCTAAAACACTGACATGCAGGTTGGCCTCTATGGATGACCAAGTGCCTTGGACAGTCTTTACCTGAAAGTACCCCCCCCTACCCTATCAGGGAAGCATCTGTGGTCACTATGGCCTTGGGCTGAGATGGGGAGAAAGGGCGACTCCATAGGTCTTTTTCCAGCTTCATCCATCAAGTTAAATCTTGTTTGCATCAGTTTGAAATGCGGATCTGAAAGGACATAGGATGATGCGAAGGGGACCACTGTGTTAGTAGCTGAAGAAGTCTCATGTGTAGTCTTGCCAGGGGAACTATTGTAATCAATGCTGCCACTGATCCTAGAAGTTGAAGGACAGCCAGAGCTGGAACTTTGTCTTGAAAGAGTATCACCCGGAGTTGGGACCTCAGTCTTTCGAATCTGTTATCTGGAAGGGAGACTAGGCCAAACTGGGTACTGAAAGTTGTTCCTATAAATTCCAAGATTTGAGAAGGACTCAACTTGCATTTCTCTCTGTTTACAGAGATTCCTAGGTATTTTGCTAGTTTAAGAGTGTGGTTTAAGGCTGTAACCAGTAGATGCTTGGTGAAGGTGGTAAGGAGCCAATCGTCTAAGTAGGGAAACACTTGGAATCCTTGCAATCTCAAGTGAGCTGTTACCAATGCCATGCATTTGGTGAACACACTGGGGGCTGTAGAGAGTCCAAAGAGCAGTGCCCAGAGTTGGTAATGATTGGCTCCCAGCCAGAAGCAAAGAAATCTTCTGGAGCATTTGTCCATTTTTATGTGGTAATATGCATCCTGAAGATCTACTGAGCACATCCAATTGTCTATCCCCAGGAAGAGGATAGACTGAACCGTGAGCATCTGGAATTTTGTTTGGTTGACAAATTTGTTCAGAATACTAAGATCCAAAATTGTTGTCTCCAGTCCCCTGTCTTTTTTGGCACTAAAAAGAACTTTGAGTAGAATCCAGATCCTATTTGGTCTGGTGGGACAGCTTAGATGACTTTTTTGAGACAGCTTTCTTATCTCTTGAGCTGCTGCTTCCCTTTGACTGGGTGGAACGTCGGGAATTTGTCTTGATGGCTTTGGGTAAATATTGAGTAGTATGTGATAAACCTCTGGCGAGGATATTCTGCACCCAAGATTCTGTGGTTATTGCTTGCCAGGCAGGGTGGTGCAGAGAGAAATGTCCCCCGACTGCTTCCAGAGGAAAGCAAATCAGGTTATTCAGTTGCACTGGTAGGGCTGTCCAGAAAAGGAATCTCTGGATCCCTGGTTATGTGGACCCCCCTCTGCCTCTGTAGGGACATGTTCCCGATGAGTTACCCCCTCTGCCCCAGGGAGTAAACTCTCCATGTGTGTCATGGAAAGGACCCTGGACTTTCTTGTCCCACATCTTTCCACGCCTCTGATTCCTAGAGTAGGGTTGTTGGGGGGTGGAAAAGCGTACGCCCATGGCAGATAGGGTCTTGCCATCCTTTTTACACTTGGATAATGCGTCTTTCACTTTTGGGCCATAAAGGGAAGAAGCTTCCACTGGAGTGCTAAGAAAGGAAGACTTAAAAAGGTCCACAAAGTCACAAAGGCGCATCCAGGAATGACGTCTCATGACAATGCCTGAACCCGCAGCTTTAACCGCCCAGTCGATAGCGTGAGAGATTAACCATATGGATGAGTTGGATATGGATTCCAGGGTGGCAAGCTGCAAGGCAACTTTGTGATATACCTCGTCAGAAACTGCTCCTGCTAGGGTTCTGGAGAGTTCTGAGATTAGGTCTCTCTGTAGCCTAGTAAAATGTGGCAAGTAATTCAAGGACCGAATGGCAAATGTAGATGAGAAACACTTGTTGCCCTAACCTGTCCATCACCTGAGACTGCTTGCTTGTGGGGTGAAAAGTCTGGCTCTCATCGGCGAGCTCCTTCCTAGTGCCTGCCGCCACCACCATAGCATGTACCAGTAGGCCTTTGGATCAGTGTGGACTTTCTTCAGACGGGGATAAAATCTTGCCTGGTCTGCGGGGGATTTGTTCAATGGTATCAGGACTCTTCCATGCATGCTGCATGACAAGCTGGACTAATTTGTCTGCAGGCGGGGTCACACAAGAAGTAGAGGGTCGATCACGAAAAGCCTGCAAGAATACAGACTCCTCAAAGGAAGGGTTGGTGGGCTTTCAGTCTCCCCGCTGCTTTAAAATTTTCAGTAGGAGACATCTTCAGGGGGTGACCGTGGGGACCCCTCCCCTTCATCATAGTCCGTATCTTCAGTGAGGGACTCTTTGGGGGAGTCCACGTGCTTCCTCTTGCACGATCTCTTACATGGTACCTCTTCAGTTGGGGCTTTTGACGAGGACTCCAAAGAGAGGGTACCCTGTGTTAGGGTATCCTGAGGCTCTTGTGCCTGATGTCCTGATGTGGTGGCCTGTGTCAGCTGCGGTTCAGTGGGAGGCCATATCTGGTACTCTGACGCTGATGGTTTGCTTACAGAGGCAAGGGCTCTCTCTATCGCTTGGAAAGCTGGCCTGCCTGAAGAGGGATGGGAGTCTGGAGCAGAGAACAATAACCTCGGAACAGGGGTCACACTCCGCTCCAACGAGCCCTCTCTCAAGGAAGGAGCCTGTCAAAGGAAAAAATTCAAAGACCAATACAAGTAAGGTTCAGGTTAAGGCACTTTAATTCTTGCGGCAAGGAGACAAAAACATGCAAAAATACAGAGTTTGTCTGATTAGTAACAGGAAATTAAGCCATTCTTGTACTGTTTTACAAGACATTGCCTTCTAGAGCTGACGTAATCAAATACAAGCCTACAATATTGTTTTTCACAGCAGATGTTGTTCAATATTTTCTGCTGACATTACATTACATTTCTAGATTTGTGAGAAATTTGTTTTGAAAGATAACATGGCCTCGAAGACCACTAGCTAGTTACAATTATTTCTACAGTGCTGTGTTACATTTCAAGGTACTCTGCTTATTCAAGGACAAAGCAAACACTGATTATAGTTTATATTCTTCAAGCAGTCTTTGTTCTACTTATCTATTCTTCCTGCAGCTGTGTATGTTCTCATAGCACAGACAGGGCTAATTGTCTAAGTTTAATAACATTATAGAAAGCAGTATTGTTCTATTCATTATTTTCCTAACCTAGCAGAAAATCATCTGCTTCTCAGTTAATTTCCAAAAGCATAAACAAGATTTTAGCTGTGCTGACAAAATACAAGGTCAGAAAGCATTCACAGTTTATATGGATTTATGCAGTATGAAATAGAATAAATGTGTTAACCCTTTTGGGCTTTCTAAAAGCACTAATACAGACATTAATACATATTTTTCTAACAGAGCCCCAAGAGGACTTGGTACTGCCAAGACTCCCGGACCTGTAGTAGACTGCACCATACTAGGGTTCACGGTGCCTGCAGCCCAGTCATGATCTTGAGGATGGCTTGGCTCTGAGTGAGCCGAAGATCAAAGGGTCGGCTCCAGAACCACGGTGAGGTCCACCAGTGGAACTGGAGTGGGAACTGAAACAGGAGTCGATGCCGGGTACTTCGATACCTGCAAGGATGTCAAAGGAGGAGAATATGCAGGCATCCGTAGAGAAAAACTCCCAACTCCGGTTGGGAGGGGAGTTCTAGAAGGTGTCAAAATCCCTCTGGCCATCAGCAGCAGATCCACAAGTCACACCACGTCCAATTCCGAGAGGCTCCTGGAAGATCGGGGAAAGTAGAGAGAGAGGGAAGGCCTGTACCAACGATAGTACTGAGATTACTGAGTTGGTAAGGAAAAAAATTCACTCAATAGGGGGTAAAAGTTTAGCGATTAATGAGAGAAGGGATTACAAAACCAAAAGAAAGAAAATCTGTGGAAAAAAAAAAGGTTTCAGAATAATAATTTTTATAGTACTTAGCTGAGTGCTGGCTTGACACATCTTGATATCTACATGGCAAACGAGATATGAGGTAACAGGGAGAGGGGCACTATGGGTAAAGCTTAGCTCGAGAGTTTTTTGGCTGGCACGAGCTTGCTACATGGCCGACTCGGTTCTGGGGATGGAACAGACACCCATTAATAAGGAATGAAGATTAACAACATCATATCATCCTTTTTCCAAGTCTGTCTTTAAACAAGGAGTCCTGCTGCAGAATTTGTTTAGTTGTCTGTTTTGAAAGGACTATAAAAAACCAAAGCCAGCACCCACAGAGCATATGTATTTTCTTTTATTGTGGGCACACCATGAAAAATTAGACCGGTTTCGGTAACCAAGCTTTCATCAGTGATAAAATACAAAGCATAAGTCCCCAATACTTTTACTATGATAAATTGACATCAATTAGGCAAACATTCATATTTAAAGCAACATAGACCTTTACCTCAGAACCTTATTCATTACATATAATCATTTAACCCTGAGGAAAATAAACCCCCAAGTTTAATAATCCAACCCTTCTCCTTTCTGTTTAACTTAGCATGCATCCCAATTTATTCAGCCCGTTCCCCCAAACCTTTTCAATAACCATAAAATAGAATCTAGCATTTGTATGTTTTAATGTAGGTTTATACAAGGCATTTGACATACGCTTAGTACGAATGTCACTAAGATGTTCAGATATACGTACACATATAGATCTGGACATCTCCCCAACATAAAAAGCATTACAGGAGCATGTCACCAAATAAACCAACCAATCTGACCCACAATTTGCAAAAAAATCTCATATCATATACCCTACTGGTGTTCTTGCTAGAAAATTGTTTTGTTTTTAACATATATTTACAGGATGAACAATGCCCACATGGATATGAACCAACAACTTTATCACCAGTCAGAGGTCCCTGATGCTCACTATTTAGATTTCTATTGCCACACTTATAATGATTAAAATGGGAAGCTAAAGTACGCCCCTTCTATAAGAAAATTGACATCTGGGCAAAAGTAATCCAGACAATTCTGCTAGCAAGATATTCGAATTTTTATCTATGACCTACCTAACAACATTAATATTGCGGCCATATGTGGTGACAACCTAATAGTATCCGCATCATCCTGCTTCTTTCGATGACATGCAAGGATATCCAACCTATTTTTAGCAGCGACCCATTTCTTAGCTGACCTGATATTACAGGGCGATATCCCCTAACCAAAAATCTTTCAGTAAGATCATCCTCAAACCGTCGATAGACATCCGGAGAAGAACAAATTCTAAAAATTGGGACTTGGGTATATTTTCTATGCAATGGTGGGGATGCAAACTGGTAGCAAATAAGTTATTATATTGTGGATACTTACAATACATTTTGGATGCCAAAGTATTGTCACTATCCCTTGTGACAATCACACCCAAAAAATTAATCTGTTGCGTATCCACATTCAGGGTAAATTCTATCCCCTATTTATTTTCGTTCAAATATTGAACAGATTCAAACAAGTAATCTGCCCCACCCTGCCACACTAACCAACAATTGTCCAAAAACCTTCTCCAGATGTCTATGTCAGGCGAATACATATTATGCAAACTATCATAAATAAGTAGATCTTCTAAATAGCCCATAAACAAATCAGCATACATGGGGGCAAAAGATGCCTCCATAGCTGTTCCCTGAATCTGCCAAAAGCAGTCCCCATGAAAAAATATGACATTTTTGGTTAGCACATGCTCCACCATGCACAATAATAGGGTATTAAAACCCAAAGGATAAATGTCCACTATTATTCAACCAATATTTAACAGCTTCAAGTCCAGCCCAATGTGGAATACTTGTACATAATGTGCACAGTAGCCAATGTGCCTCCAACTGGGAATTTTCAATAATATTCAAGAATTTTGTAGTATCTTGAATTCTAGCTCAAACTAATCTCAACAGAGGCTGCAGATGTTCAGTTAAAAATGCTGACAAAGGCTCTGCCAAAGAGCCAATGCCAGACACTACTGGCCTATCAGGTGATTTATTCAGGTTTTTATGAATTTTGGGCAATAAAGGATCTGCTGTTGAGGGTCATCCACTGTCAAATGTTGTTTAACTTGTGAGGAAATAACCTCTTCTTCACAGGCCAAATCTAAGAATGTATCTATCTCCTTTTTAAAGCGAAAGGTGGGGTCAAGTGGCATTGGCATATAGTGTCTTGCATTACTCAACTGTCTGCGAGCCTCCAAAATATAATCTTCGGTGTCCATCACCACTACCGGCCCAGACCTTTGTCTGCTGGAATAATGACAATATTTTTATTCTCTTTAAGTTTCCTAAATGCCTGTTGTTCATCCACTGATAAATTTTGATCCAATATTCTAGCTTCACAATTCCTAAAATGCAGGTCTTCAATGACTGATTCTTGAAAAATGGCCACATGCTTATCCATTGGGGGCATAAATTTCGATTTCCGAAAACGGAACTCAGTTGATCTTTGAACCCTATCCTGAGGACCAAAGAATAATCTCAAATTCAATGTTCGATAAGCCAACAAATCATCCACGACACTATCTTCATTAACAAAGAAACCAGGTATATATTTCAGCCCTTTATTAAGTAATTGTTCCTCAGCTGCTGTAAGATTTACAGAAGAAATATTAAGGACATTATGCACCGTATTTATCGATGTCCCAATGTCAGCAGTAGCATTTGTACACTGTTTATATTTCCTATATTTTCTACCTCCCCGGTGTCGTCTAAACCCAAAGGATGATCAATACCCCTCAATTTCTTTGTAATGGGTGACCCCTGAATGAGTGTTTGCTCAACAACCGTGGCCGATGAGTCTTCCCCTTAAGTACTGCTATACTCTGTACCTGATTTTTTCAAAATTGACCTATGTCTCTTCCTTTTTGTTCTTAACATATTACCCCCCCCCAGAAAACTTCACATTCTTCCTGAGGTCAAAGGGTTTCCCTCTCTCATAGTCCTTAACATCGCGGTTAAACTTTTGTAATTTTTTTGTTTTTTTTAAAGATTTCTCTATAAACAACAGATCCTTTGACAATTTAAACATTCTTGATAATGCGCTTGTCCCTTATATGGTTTTAAGTGTTCACATACTTGTTGTACATCTAAACAGTTTCTATCAACTCACCGTTCATAATATGAAGCCAGTATATTGACAAATGTTATTGAGGCCTCCTGTTGTGTTTGTGCCCAGTTATGAGTAAGTGCATCATCAGCCATACTAACATACGGCACTGTCCTAACCCTAAGGCCCCTAGGCGCAATGTTTTTGGCCTGTTAGGCCTTAAACAGTTTGAGATGCCACACATTGGCTCTTAGAGTCACCATGCCCTTAGTTAACTTGTTAAATAATTCACCACATTGGTCATCCATATGAGGGGTATCCCCATCACTCCGATGCCCCCCAGACGTACCCAAACCAAACGCATGTAAGTCATGCTTATCTGCTGAGAGGCCTTGCAATAGAGTAACCAAATCCATTATGAACATATAGGGGTTAGATCGTTCACACCCCCCCCCCACCTACTCAAAATTCAAATACCCTTGTTTATATTCTAGAAAATCCACAAATTCAAAACGATAATAAATGGATCCAGGTTAACTCTAATCAAGACAGGAATCCTAAATACTATTACCCTCTTTCACCAACAGGGATACAAGCTAACAAATATGGGCTGGCTTCATCTATCATTTGTTAAACAATCATTAACATCTACTAACATATTACACTTCTGTCATATAGCCACTAGCCGAAGTAAATCATGTGGGTTGAAACCGGATAAGCACCCTTAATCTCTTAGAAGAAATTATTCTATTATATGTATCTGGAACCCAAATCAAATAGACAGATGAAATTCTTATTTTAGCAACCTGGTTTTGTGAGCAATAACCCATATAACAGCCCAAAGCCAACAGTGATATCCAAAGAGCAACAATTTTCAAGATCTCATATAAAATTTTTTCAAAATCTCATTTGCTTTTTTGGAGTGTTTGGAAATTTTGGGCCTTTGCATCAGCCTTATCTTGCAGGGGTGTGTCTTTGGAACTTTCTGTTTTGAAAGGAGACAGAGATATCTCTTTGAGGTGTTCCCCACAAGTGAATCAAATTCTCGAAGACCCCTTGTTCAATTTACATTCATGAAGGTCGGTCCTGGTCCTGCTCAGCTTGTCTGCAACTACAGTTTAATTGGATAAAATGTGGGAAGCTTGGAGGGTTAAAGAATGCTTCAGAGTGACTTCCTAAGCTACCATAGCCAGTCTGTACAGATAGCAAGACCTGGTACCTTCTCATGTTTATGTACTACAACACTGTGGTGCTGTTTATAATCAACCTGAGGAGGTCCAGGGGACCACACATAAAGAGATTCTACAGTGTGGATCACAGCTAACATCTCTTTCAGGTTTTTGCATTTTGGTCTGTTTTTGTTCCAATTACCCAGCAATTTTATCCCCACTGATACAGCACCCCTAGCAAAATCTAATGCACGTGTTCTAACAGATTAAGCAATGGTTAAAAAAGAGAGAATGCGAGACCTATATTCGGGGAAATATGTTCTATCCACCAAAGTAGTTCTCTCCGCACAATTTCAAATTCCAGGGGGTGAGAATGTTGGGTCCACATAGTTCTTAAGAACCACTGGATTTTTCTCACGTGTAAAACTTTCAATAGGAATCATGAGAATCAAGAATGTCATGAATCCTAGAATTGTGAGATGCTCTCTGGTTGAGGCCTGAGACTGATTGCAGAAACGTTGGAAGACTTCCAGATCCAAGTCCACTTTCTTCTGAGTTAGAAATACCTTTTGCAGGGAGTACTCTACAACACACCCTAGAAACACTATCTTGTGAGAAGGCATTAAGGAGGAAGGTTTGACTACTGGTCTGAAAACCCATGATGAGAAGGAGATTTGTAACCCAAAGAACTCTTGACAACTAGAAATAGACTTTGCAAAAATATGCTATAGTCGCCTAAATTAGGAGATATGTGAATGCTCATCAGTCTGCAATAAGCTATCACTAGAGCTAGCCACTTTTTAAATTCCCTTATCACTGTAAATATTTGGTAATGCAGATAACTGAAAATGTGACATACAGAAAAATATGAGGAAACCTCTGAACTCTGTGGGAATGGGATGATAAGCATCTTTCTAGTCTACAGTCAACAAGGAATAAACACTGCAGAGGAATAAAAGATAACATGCTCAGTAAAGTGAACATTATGAACTCTTGCACTTTAACAAACAAGCTGAGAAGGGAAAGGGTCAACAACTGTCTCCAGAAAGCATCCCTTTGAAAGGTTCTCAAATAGAATCCTTTCCCCATCTTATTAAGGGGCACGGGGTTCTATGAGCCCCCCCCCCATGAAAATATATGATTTCGAACTAAAGGAAACAGTTCTGTCTGGCTTGGCAGATGAGGAGGGCTACCCCAAAACAGAGAGAGACTTTCCTAGTGCCATCTGTAACCCTCTTGAACTACTCTCAAAACTCATTTGTCTGAGAAAAAACTGAAGCCAAGGGGAAAAACTAAGAACAAGTCTTTTGGGTAGATTTGAAGGAATTGGCAGGAAGGGAGAGGGGCGGAGGAAGAATGCTGAAATAGTTACTCTGAAGTGGAGGTCCGTCCCTTTTTCTGAAAGGATACCTTTTTTATTTGATCCCTCCTGCCACATTTTCTTAGACCCCTGTTTGCCAGAAGCTTGATAAAAATCTTAGAATCAATTTGGCTCTTTCAAACTGTTTGAGTACCCAAGTAGCAGAAAGACCAAACAAAACCTCCTTATCCAAAGGAACTTCAAAATTACAGAGTTAACATCCACAGAAAACTTTTGATTATGTACCCAGGCAAAAGTAGAAGTCATAGCCCTGAACACATATTTAGCACAATCATAAACCCTCTTTAAAGAATGTTTAGACACTTGAGAAAGCGCAGCAACAGGAATCTGCACACTAACACACAAATTCCTTAAACTGTCAACACAAGCCAGAAAATGCATCCATGTATGAGCCTGGTAGTTCATAATTCTGAAGTCTAAATTAGAAAAAGAAAAACTTCTCTACCCAAACATGCCAAAAGCTTTACCATCCTTGTCAGAAGTGGATTAGCATTGACCAAAAATATGCTAGCAGCTGGAGAGGAACTTTTTAAAGTCTATCTGCCATTTTAGGGACTGCAGATTGACTATCAGGATTACTGCAAGACTAAGTTAAAAGCAATCGTTAAGGCTGGCATAATAAGAGCAGTGTGTGGTGAATCCAAACACACTATACCTCCATAAAGTGGTGTTAAAGGACTTAAAAGCATCATCAAGGGGTAGCCGTTTGACAGAATCCCAGTTGCAGCTTTTTAGAGTGGTGATGAATTTGTTTGGGTTAAAGTCTTTCTTATTTCTGATTGTGCGGTAGGTGGTTTGGCTGTTTTGGTGAGTGTAGGATCGTAGAAGGAAGGTGTTGTCAAGATTCTTCTGGTTGACTACTAGGTTGGGATGGGATATATGAATGTCACACACTGAGGGCAACATATATTTCTCCTAATATTTTGCCTTTCACTTGTTAAGCTATTCTACTTCCTGATTTTGCATGCTCGAACAAAACTTTTTTGATTACTTCACTAGCAATCCAAGTCTTTTCACCATCTGAAAATAACCTAAAGCTTTTTTCTTCCTTAACTTTGCAGTCTATTTAAATGTACTCACTATTCACAATCATTTACACTATTCTCACTGCCTACAATAGAGACAGTAAGAGAGGAAATCCAACAAAATATTAAATGAAAATAAACTAATGCAGTAACAGTACAGAAACTATTTCATATAAATAACATTACAAAAACAGACAGCTGTGGCAAAGCAGAAGTTTTGTTTTGGCTAAATAGCAGATAAGCAGCACTATAAATGGCAAGCAAAAATGAAAAGGAAAATGGAGCAACATGGGGCATGAAAGGCAGCTAAAGCAGGTTGGTGGTAGTCATTGTTTAGTTCAAGATTACTCAGACAGGAATATCACAACCATACATTGGAAATTATATTCAAAATCTTTATTTCTGAAAACAAACTGAAAAATATTGGATATGAAAGTTAACTGGCAGAGCATAAATCAAAGCAGCCAACTTTGTCAGGGTCAGGGTCTAGAATTTACTAGACACAATTAATAAATATCACTGAGCAAAATAATAAAGTCTGGCTAACACTTACCAATCCTAGCTAATCCTTACGGGTCTATGTTTACCCACTGAACGAACTTCTTATCGAATGGCTTTTCCACAAATAATAACCCTTGATTGTCCCTTTTATCAAACAGGCAAACGATTGTAAAGAAAATCATCGAAGACTAATAGTTGGCCAACAACAAGGAAGTACCACGGTGCATAAGGTAAGTTAAACAAACCATTTTATAACTTTAGTAGCAGCAAAAACAACCACAGAGGTTCCAAACATGGCAAATGCGATCTTTGCTTTGTTTTGTTGATTCTTTTATTCTAAAAAGTACAAACAGGTAAGCGCTTTCACGGATAACAAACTCCGCTTCATCAGACCATATTAAACACAATGTAACAGATGACTATTTAAATGTTACAGCAGCCAATCAAGTACAAGTCTAGACGGAAGGGAAAAGTCAGTAAATTTAAATTACATAATGTAGTGCAAAATAGACTTGCTTTGTGCTGGCAATTGAAAGCAGCTCACATCCACAATGTTAAACACTATCAAACTATTGCAACCTTAAAATAACAACAAATATACATGCATAAAAACAGATTATTATACAAATAAATAGCAACATTTATTAAAACAGCAACTAATAAAATGTCTAAAAAATCCTGCTGATTCCTTGCTATATCAGCATGGACAATAATGAAAAAACAAAGCAGTCAATCTGTTTGAAAGTCTAAAGACAGAAGTAGTTGAACTAGTGTGGCTATTATATGGTACTAATAAAAAAGTACAGTTGTGTACACTTACCATAAATGTAGATGTTCGAGTGTCTTCACTGTTGCAGTCATCACTGTAGGGTTCTCCCCTACCGGCAGGCAGTCCTCGGTCGGCCAGAATCCCAAAGTCTGGGTCCGGCGTCGGCTGCTCAGCCATGCTCCCTGACGTCAGTGCGCCAGGAGTACATAGCTGGCAACCGACGCCATGTTCTCCAGTTTTTCTTGCCCCAGATGTCAGGAGTCCAAAAATGAATCTAACCCCATACCCTTTGCAAATACACCTCAGAAGAAGGGTGAAGTAGGGAACCACACAAAAGAAAAAAATAAGAGGGGACAGAAGGGAGGGTAACCCAGACTGCAACAGTGAAGACACACGAACATCTACATTTATGGTAAGTGTACACAACTGTACTATGTTCATCGTGTTTCACTGTTGCAGTCATCACTGTAGGGTTGAATCCCAAAGCAGAAGAAAAGGGGGGTGGTCATAAAGTAGAGGGGGCGGCTAGAAGGCCCTGCAAGACTGCAGAAGCAAAGCCTGCCCTAGACTTAGAGTAGAGAGGTAGATTGTAGTGCTTAGAAAAAGTATGCACCGAACTCCAAGTTGCAGCTTCCAAAATGTCTTTGGTAGGCACTCCCCTGAGGAAGGCAACTGAAGTAGCAGCAGCCCTAGTAGAGTGAGTCCTAATACTTCCTGGGATTTGCTTTCCATGGTGAGAGTAACAAAATCTGATGCCATGAGCGATCCATTTAGAAATGGTCTGTTTTGAGATGGCTTTGCCTTGGGAATTGGAAGCATAAGAAATAAACAATTGCTCTGTTTTCCTGATGTTCTTGGTTCTAGCCAGGTAAAAATGAAGTTGTCTGTGTACATCCAAGGAATGCAAGATCCTTTCTTCCCTATTTTGAGAGTTGGAGAAAAAGGTTGGCAGGTGAATAGTTTGATTTAAAGCCACTTTGGAAACCACCTTAGGCATGAAAGTAGGATTAGTCCTTTAAAGACACCCTGTCTTGGTGAAAAATAATATAGGGTTCCACAGCCATGAGTGCTTGCAACTCCAAAACTCTTCTGGCTGAAGTCAAAGCTAACAGGAGGGCTGTCTTCCATGATAGAAACTTGATGTCAGATGTGGCAGCAGGCTCAAAAGGAGGTAGAGTGAGTTTTTTCCAAAACATAGTTGAGATCCCAGGCAGGAATGGGTGGTGTTCTAGGAGGCCTTAAGTTCTTAGCTCCTCTGAGAAATTGTCTCATGAGTTGGTGGGAAAAGATTGGAGGGTCTGTATTATAATGTGCAGAGATAGCTGAGGCATGTATCTTTATGGAAGAGAAGGAGAGACCCTTATGTAACAGGTCTGTCAGGTATAGTAAAATCACAGAAATATCAGGAGTAAGAGGATCCGAATCCTGATCATGCATCCAGGTGCAAAATCTTTTCCATTTTCCTGCATAAGATTTTCTAGTGCTAGGGCGTCTGGCTTCTAAAATGACATCCATAACCTGTTTGGGAAGGAGAGGATTAATCATAGACCCTGAATTAGCCAGGCTGTCAGGCAGAGAGTTTTGACATGAGAGTGCAGAATCTGACCCTGGTGTTGGGACAAAAGATTTGGAGTCTGAGGTAAAACCCAAGGAGGGTCCTGTGAAAGATTCATCAGAGTTAGGTACCAAAATTGTCGAGGCCAATTTGGGGCCAGTAAAATTATCATTTTGGGCTTGTCCTGCTTGATCTTTAATAACACCCGTGGAAGAAGAGGTAGAGGCGGGAAGGCATACCCTGAGAGATTTCTCCAACTGAATGATAGTGCATCCACTTTCCATGCTAGCTTGTGGAATGTCCTTGTGCAAAAAATCGGTAATTGATGGTTGAGGGGGGATGCAAAAAGATCTATGTGCGGGCAACCCCAGACTGCTGTAATCATCTTGAATATTTCGGTGTTCAGCATCCATTCGTGTGGGTCTGACAGGTTCCTGCTCAGACTGTCTGCCAGAATGTTTTGTTTCCCTGGAAGGAACTGAGCTTGTAGGTCCACTTTGCAAGCTTGAGCTGTGTTCCATAGAGTCATGGCTAGTCTGCAAAGGGGGTAAGAGTGTGAACCCCATTGCTTGTTTATGTACCACATAACTGTGGTGTTGTCTGTCTGTATCAGTAGTTGTCCTGGTTGTAGGAGATCCCTGAAGGCCAAGAGTGCGTTCTGAACAGCTAACATTTCCTTTAAATTGATATGCAGGTGCTTCTGATCCTTTGTCCAAAAGCCTTGCAGACATTTTCCCTGCAAGTGGGCTCCCCATGCGTAATCTGAGGCGTCAGTGGTTAGTATCTGGCTGGCTGGAGGCAGACTGAAGGCTTTCCCTTTGTTGAGTATACATGTCTTGGTCCACCAAAGGAATTCCTTTTGTAGACAAGGCAGGACGGTGATCTGTGTGTCTAGACTGTGGCAATGCTGAGACCATATACTTTTTGGGTACCACTGTATTTTTCTCATGTGCAGTCTTGCATATGGTATGAGAAGGATGCAAGAGGCCATGTAAACCAATGCCTGCAGGAATTTCCTTGCAGATAGCTGGGTTAGTGTCGCCAAGGCTTTGAAAGTTGAAGCCAGCTGTAGTTGTTTTTCGGATGTCAGAAATGCCATCAGGGTTGTTGTGTTTAGAAGAGCACCCAGAAAAATTATCTGTTGTGAGGGAGTCAAATTTGACTTTTTTACGTTCACAGTGAATCCAAGGAACTTGAGAAGGTCCTGAACAAATTCTAGGTGTTGTAGTAAGACATCCTTGCTGTCTGCTTGAATAAGACAGTCATCCAGATAAGGGTAAATTTGAATTCCCTTGAGTCTGCAATGAGCTACTACTGGTGCCAGGCATATGGTGTAGACCCTGGGTGCAGTAGACAATCCAAAGGGCAGCGCAGAGAATTGATAATGACTCGAGCCAGCTTTGAACCTTAGATATTTTCTGCACTCCTGTTGGATAGGAATGTGTAAGTAAGCCTCCTTTAAATCCAATGTTACCATCCATGCATTTTTGTTCAACATTGGCAGAAGCTGCTGCAGAGTAAGCATCTTGAATTTTGGTATCTCCAGGAAAGTGTTCAAGACTAAGAGATCCAGGATGGGTCTCCATGAATTTTGCTTTCTGGGGACTAGAAAGAGCCTTGAATAAAAACCTTGCCCCATTTCTGAAAGTGGAACCAGTTCTATGGCCGTCATAGCCATGAGAGCTTCCAACTGGTTTAAGGCCTCTGTCCATTGGTGTTTTGGTAGGTCCGGCCATCCATTTGGTTTTGGTAGGGTATGAAACTGGAATTTGTAACCTCTTGAAACCACATCCAGAACCCACTTGTCTTGGGTTATGTAAGTCCATTTCCGGTGAAAAAGAGAGGGTTTTCCTCCGAGAGGGGCTTCCAGGAAAGAAGTTCCTGCAGCCCTGCAGGGGGAGTCATTGAGCCTGTTTTCTATGCACTTGAGATCTGTCCTCTCCACTCCTAGGGGTAGAAGCAGCCCACTGTCTTGGTCTGTAGGAGGTCTGCATCTGGGGCCTTCCTCTGGAACGTCTATATCTACCCTTCTGAGGCCTGTCTAAATAGGGAAAGGACCAATTTTTTGTTGGCCAATTCCTACTAAATCTGGGGGGCTGCACTTGTAAGAAATCATTAATCGTTTGCATGGATTTTGCCTTATCCTCCATTTTCTTTATCACCTCTTCAGCCTTAGATCCAAACAAAACATCATGCTGAACAGGCGCATCTCCAGTAACTTAGCTTTCACCTGATCAGGTAAGTTTTGTTCCTTTAACCAAGCATGCCTTCTAATGACTGTGCCAGAGGCAGCAGCCCTACAAGAAGCCTCCAAAGCATCAAAACCACAGTGTAAACCATGCTTCCCTACTTGTTCAGTGGCATGCAACAAATCATGTAATTCCTTATTATCTGCACATGCGGAAATGGAAGCTAGCTTTTGTTTCATAACAGACAGTAGAAAATGCTGGTATTTTAGCATATGAAATTGACAGTTTAAAGCCATAATTGATAAAGTTGCAGAAGTGTACACTTTTTTCCCCCACCTCTAAAGCTCTGGAACCCTTATCTATCGGAATGGGGTTTTTAGCAGAAGCGGCCTTAACCCCCTTAGGGCCCTGAGAAATGGTTTCAGGATCAGCAGTAGGATTCTTGAATAGAAACTGGTGAGAATCAGGAACCCTATAATATCTGTCGGGCTTAACAGGAGCTGGAGGAAGAGAGTCAGGAGTTAAATTGGCCTCAGAAAAGGCATCATCCACAATATCTAAAATAGGAGGAATAGCCAGGGGTCTATGTTGGGGAAGAAGAAAATCCCCAAGTCTTCTCTTAGATTCCGAGTACTCCTGTCCTTCCCAGTGAAAATGTTCCCTCATTTCATGCAAAGTTTCCCCAAATGAAAAATCCTCAGGGTGAGAAGCTGAAGGAATGGATTCCTCAGCATCTGAATCCTCATAGGGAGGGAAAGAATAATCCTGGTCAGAGGAAGACACTGAAGAAATAGATGCCTGATCAGAAGAGTCATAATCCAATTCCTGCCTAGGCCTTTTATCTGGAGGGGGATGTGAATCCCTAATCATGGTAAGCAAGTCCTCCGCCATCTTAAGTAACTGTTTTTGGGATTTGGATCCCGGATCAGAAGAGGCCTGGACTGAAGTCTTAGATTTGGAAGGAGTCTTTGCCTTTGTCTTTATCAGTAGCTGTGTAGGCCTGAAAACCCCCTCAGAAGCCGGTACCTGCACAGCGGCTCCGGACCCATCCGAGGGAGCATTGTCCGAAGGTCCAGCAGCTGAAGTACTCAAAGGCCTAGATGGCTCCTCGTGGGAGTCCGTTTCGGCAATCGGTTCTGAAATGGCCGACGACAGGGGCTGCGAAAGCATCTCACTGATGACGGCCAAACCTGAAACTGGCTCTGCTTGTAAAACGTCGTCCGTTTTGGACCTCGGAGGCCTGTCTTTATCCTTGCATCGTTTGTGAACTCCGGTTGTCGGAAGCGTGTCCGACAACATTTTGTAATTAAATCGCCTACCGAAGTAATGAAATGCCAAATCGTACCTTCGCTTAATAGTACGTTGGTTAAATCTAGCACAAAACCGACAACTAGCTACATCGTGGTCAGGGCCTAAGCAAGGAATACAGTAAGAATGGAAATCCTTATGAGGTATTTGCTTCCCACAAGAAATACAATTATTAACTTTTTCTGACATCGGACTGGAGCAAGAAAAAAGTTTCCCCAACGGGATACTTAGCTTTGAGTAGAAGAAGTAAGTCTTCGGACCGAAGTACAAAAAAGAAAATAGTTAGGAGTCAGCCGACTGGCACTTGCGAACTGCTTTCACCGCATGGCAAGAAAGACTGGAGAACATGGCGTCGGTTGCCAGCTATGTACTCCTGGCGCACTGACGTTAGGGAGCATGGCTGATAAGCCGATGCCGGACCCAGACTTTGGGATTCTGGCCGACCGAGGACTGCCTGCCGGCAGGGGAGAACCCTACAGTGATGACTGCAACAGTGAAACACGATGAACATCTGCCTGATACTAAATGTATAGTTAACAAAAATAAGGATAGGATGGTGTGTAAACTATGTGACATGCATATGCTACCAAATGCATAATTGAGAGATATAAATATAGTCATAAAATCACATTTTTATCATGATGTTCTATCATATTAACAGCAAGGGCTAACGATATATCAGAGTTCTTGCTTTAAGGAAAGGTTTTATTGATACCTTGCTGTTCAAACCCGGGGGTTTGTCAGCTTGTAGCTGAATAATCCATTTCTGTTCTATGGATTCAGTCTTGTTTGATAAATCACCACCTTGAATATTAGCATGCACTAACTCTAAAGCAAAGAACTTGAACTTATGTCTGGGGCCTGTCTCATTAACATGCATAGCTAAAGCACTGAATACTTTCACATGTCTAATGTCTCTCAAATGTTCAAGGATCCTGTCCTTGAAAGCCCTGTTTGTCTTACCTACATAGTAGGAAAAACAAGTGATGCAGAAACAGAAGTATACTAGATTCTTGGTCTGACAATCCGCATAGAAACTAGTGTCAATATTGAAAGACAGAAACATGCATTTACACCTCAGAACATTTCTCTGAGGAATATGACAGTCGCAGCTGTATCCAATACAGCTGAAGCACCTTTTTTGTTGAAGGATCCGCTTACCGATATGAGGTAGATCCAGGAATCGGTACACGAATCCCAGGATTCGGCGCCTCCAGAGCAAAGATGATGCATCGAGAAACGGGAAGAGAATGAAGCAGGTCTTGTGATTAATATTTCATCTGCTAAGATGACTAAAACATAGATCTTTGTTTTAAACAAAGGGCTAACATTTGTTCCAGCCCAAAGAGCTGTCCTGACTGATGTTTTATGTGATCTTAAGATGTTTGGTAGAACTCTTACCCTCAAAACTATATTTAAAAACAGTACAGGGAATGAAAATATTTTTAAAAAAACCAAGCATGTTTATACGTCCTACTAATCCTACCGTAAAGTTGTTTATAGACATATGTGAAAAGCACCTAAGACAGAAATTTACTGGTATACAGGTTTTTTTTCAATATGACATATCTTGAAAGGCAGGCCCTATTTGAGTTAAAAAAAAATATGAAGAGCATTGAGTTAAGACCAGCCAACAAAGGGGGAGGCATAGCTGTGTTGGATAAGGATATGTATCTATCTGCTATGATGGATTTATTGGGAGAGACTGACACATATATTTCCTTGTCAGCAGTGGTACTGAAATGAATCATTGAAAAAGTGGAATTTTTGATCTTTGATCTTTTATTAACTGGTTTAATCTCAGAGCCATTGTTTGACTATTTTAAAGTAGAAAATCCCACTATTCACATATTATATGGCCTCCCTAAGATACATAAAAGTCTATCAAAACTACCAATGACACCTATAGTATCCAGTAGAGGCTGGATTACTGAACCTTTGTTGATTTTTGTAGAAAATAATTTACATGTGGTTTTAGACAAATGCAAGACTGTATTAAGAGATACAAAAGATTTTTTGTCTCAGCTTATTAATTATGTTGATGTTATTGCAGGAACGTGCTTCTTTGTTACATTACATATCGCCTCACTTTTTACCATCATACCGAATGATTGGGGGATAGAGAATGCTAGACATGTACTACTCACACATAATACATCCACTGACAAAGTTCATCTTCTCTGTACCCTCCTAAAAATTATTTTGGAGAACAATGTTGCTTTCAATGACGTTTTCTATTTGCAAAACGTTGGCGTGGCTATGGGCACAGCTTGTGCAAATAGCTACGCCAACCTAATGTTAGTTAATTGGGAAAATCAGTACATTCTATCCAATGACAGGTTTGGCACATTGATTAGATGGTATATGTGCTTTGTGGACGATATTTTTTTGTTGTGACAGGGCCCTGAAGAATCCTTGCTGAAGTTCTTTCAGTATATAAATGGAGTGAACACTTTTTTGAAATTTACCTATAAATATTCCTCTACTCTTGTAGAGTTCTTAGATGTATAGCTCAGTAGGGATGCCCTATATTCCATGTCCACGAGCGCTTATAGAAAAGTGTTAAGAAGAAATAGCATTAGACACAATAATAGCATGCATCCTAATCATACCAAACTAAATGTGCTTCGGGGGCAAATTCTCCGTATCATGCGTCTACATAATGAGGATGCACAGTTAGAAAAGACACTCATCCTACTCAAGGAAGAATTTATAAACAGAGGATACAAGAGAGAAGTCATTGAAACACAAATACTTGAAGCCTGGAATGAGAGGGAAGGCAGATGTAAACCATATTTTAGTATTAATCATAGCCCTACCTCTGCACAGACTCCTGAACAAATTGTTGATCAGAGTCGAATCCCTATGAATGTTGGCAATAAGCTTAGGATGCCTTTGACCTATGCTAGCAATATCAGCATGGTATGTGATACTATCAGTGCCAACTGGGATATTCTTCTAAATATATCTGAACTACAAGGAGTGATTGGAAATAAACCTGATTTTACATTTAGGAACAACAAATCTTTCAAAAATCAACTTTGTTATAGACCAATGAATCCTCCTAGCTATGCCCAATCTGACAGAAAGGATACCTACACCTGTAGAAGGTGTATGGCTTGTATATGCATATACACTGGGGGTCATTTCCTTCACCCACAACTTGGTTTCAATATTGACACTAGTTTCTACGCGGATTGTCAGACCAAGAATCTGGTATACTTCCGTTTCTGCATCACTTGTTTTTCCCATGTAGGTAAGACAAACAGGGGTTTCAAGGACAGGATCCTTGAACATTTGAGAGACATTAGAAATGTGAAAGTATCCAGTGCTTTAGCTATGCATGTTAATGAAACAGGCCCCAGTCATAAGTTCAAGTTCTTTACTTTAGAATTAGTGCATGCTAATATTCGAGGTGGTGATTTATCAAACAAGACGAATCCATTTCTGTTCTATGGATTCATTCAGCTACAAGCTGACAACCCCCCGGGTTTGAACAGCAAGGTATCAATAAAATCTTTCCTTAAAGCAAGAGCCCTGAAACATAGTTAGCCCTTGCTGTTAATATGATAAAATCAATTATTTATCATGATGTTCTATGACTATATTTATATCTCTCAATTATACATTTGGTAGCATATGCATGTCACATATTTTACACACCATCCTATCCTCATTTTTGTTAACTATACATTTAGTATCAGGCAGTTTTTATTAGTACCATATAATAGCCACACTAGTTCAACTACTTGTCTTTAGACTTTCAAACAG
The DNA here is from genome assembly GCF_019279795.1 of Protopterus annectens. Taxonomy (NCBI): domain Eukaryota; kingdom Metazoa; phylum Chordata; order Ceratodontiformes; family Protopteridae; genus Protopterus; species Protopterus annectens. Next base: position 1,339,298,102 of record NC_056745.1, read on the forward strand.
ATTGACTGCTTTGTTTTTTCATTATTGTCCATGCTGCTATAGCAAGGAATCAGCAGGATTTTTTTAGACATTTTATTAGTTGCTGTTTTAATAAATGTTGCTATTTATTTGTATAATAATCTGTTTTTATGCATGTATATTTGTTGTTATTTTAAGGTTGCAATAGTTTGATAGTGTTTAACATTGTGGATGTGAGCTGCTTTCAATTGCCAGCACAAAGCAAGTCTATTTTGCACTACATTATGTAATTTAAATGTACTGACCTTTCCCTTCCGTCTAGACTTGTGCATGATTGGCTGCTGTAACATTTAAATAGTCATCTGTTATATTGTGTTTAACATGGTCTGATGAAGCGGAGTTTGTTATCCGTGAAAGCGCTTACCTGTTTGTACTTTTTAGAATAAAAGAAATCAACAAAACAAAGCAAAGATCGTATTTGCCGTGTTTGAAACTTCTGTGGTTGTTTTTGCTGCTAATATTCTTTTCCTTTGTGGTTCCTTTATCAGAAACGAGGTCTCTGTTGTATCCCATTTTATAACTTTGCCCGATTCCCTGCTGTAGGGAGGTGTGGGGGGGGGTACAGCCTCCCCACCTTGCTGTAACCCACCACACCCCACCCAACTATATATACCAACTCCTAGATCACACTACAGTGGGGAAAATGGCAAATTTATAAAATGGTCTTTTTAGCTTACCTTATGCACCATGGAACTTCCGTGTTGCTGGCCAACTATTACACTTTGATGATTAATGATGGTTTGCCTATCCAATAAAAGGGACATTCGAGGGTTAGTGTTCATGGAAAAGCTGTCTGATAAAAATTACATTCGATGCATCAACATAGACCCAATTCTTACTCACAGCCATTATCTGTACACTTTGTGCAATATAAACAATACATACATTAAGTTGCCACTCTTGAAATGCCTTAAGATTTAACCATTCTTCCCCTTCCACTAAGGCAGATACCAAAATGTACTTCACTTTAATTAGAGAGATGGAAAAAAATGTTGTTCTGTCTTAAATCACCAGATGTGATATGCAACAAGTGCTCAATCACTTATGACCAAAAATCTCAAAGCAATGACAAAATAAAAGTCTCAGCATTCAAGAGACATTTTGAACAGCAAGCTATAAAACCTAAATCATATTTACAAAGTGGTATTCACTTTGCAAACTGAAGAATGCAAACATATCAATAAAAATGCTCTCCTGAAAGAGAAACTAAATTATGAACATACTATCAACTTCTTCCTAGTTCCCAGAAAGCAGTTGTATGACATCACAGCAAACTGCAGGCCTGATAACTGCATGGGAAATCCTCTTTTCATGCCTTAGAATGTCAGTAGCAGACTTTATTTATTTTTTATTTTACATTTGTTGACCGGAATAGTCCGACTGGATACATGTCCATTTTCAGCGGAGGCCCTAGGAGAAAAGCTCCAAGGTAGAACATACAGTAAAAATCACAAAATGATTACAAGTTACACAAAGTTTACAGGCTCCAGTTGAGTAAGCAGGTAATATAATCCTAAATTTTTAAAACAGTGTTGACAAATTGACTAGGTAATGTAACATGATTATAGACTATAGACGAGGATCTAGTCAGATTTTGAACAAGGACATGGACATAGCCAGTGAGTTTTAAAGTATAGCTTGAGGCTTTTTTTGAACTACTAAGAGAGGGTTCAAGAGTAAGATCAGCAGGAAGAGACTTCCAAGTTTTGCCAATAGAGTTAGCAAACAGAGTCCCCAGCAGAGTTGTTGATTTTGGATGTTTGAACCAGTAGTTTATTAGAAGAGCGAAGTGACCTCAGCTTGCTATAAGGTCTGATGATATTTTTAAGTGCAGGCGTATTATCAGGGAGGTTGAGAACTTTAGCTGGTCGTACTGAAGTAGGCTAGGCCATTCTAGCCACCCAGAAGATTTAGGTTGTGACAGTCGTGGGTCCTATAGGCCCCGTGCCTGTTGCAAATCTAGCAATACAGTTATAACAGCTGGAGAGTTTGCCAAGGGTGGATTTGTTCAAATTAGTGAGTAGAGGGGAGGCATGGAGAAGAGTGGACAGTAGATGGGAATGAGCAATAGCAGTCCTAGCAAATGAAGTAAGGAGTGGTTTGGTCTTATAATGGGAGCCAAGTTTTTTGTTAATGGTTTTGATAGTTTGATTGACATGGATATCAAATTTGAGGGTGCTGTCTATTGTGACGCCCAAGAGTTTGGTTTGTGCATCTGGGGAGATAATGGTACCATTATTAGATTTTATGGTAAAGAGTAGTGAGGAAGACTTACAAGTGGGGGAGAAAAGAAGCAACTCTGTTTTGTTAGGGTTTAATATCAGCTGATGGTTAGAGAGCCAGTTTTCAACTATATTGAAAGTATTCTAGGTTAATGTCATTAGATCTGTCAGGGAGGTGGCTGAACAAATCAAGGTGGAGTCATCCGCATGTTGGATACAGGTAGCATTTGGGATGACAGTGGGAAGGTCATTAATAAAGATAGAGAAAAGAAGGGGTCCTAGCATTGAGCCCTGGGGGACTCCTAGGGTGATGGGTAGATGGGTTGAGAGTTTGTCCTGCCATAGAACGGCTTGTTGTTTACCACACCGATAAGACTGAAACCACTAAAGCACACAGCTATTTAGTGAGAATGCCACATCGAAGGCCTTGGAGAGATCTAAAAAAACGGTTGAGGTAAGCTTGCTATTATTTTGGTTATGGTTTATGGTGTTAGAGGAGGATAGGAGGGCTGAGTTGGTATCTGTGGTGTGGCCTAAAACCATGCTGAGAGTTAGCCAACAGCTTATTCTGGGTAAGACAATGGATAGGTAGTTTATGGATGCACTTCTCCATAATTTTAGCCAATGGTGACAGAATAGCTATGGGTCTAAAGTCTGACAGTTCAAAGGAGCTGCCTCCTTTATGGAGTGGTACTACACGAGATATTTTCCAACTGGAGGGGATGGTGGCTTCAGATAAGGCTCTGTTGATTATGATGGAGATGGGGTATGCTATGGCATCTGCTGCTTTTTGCAGATACTCTGGCTGGAGGAGATCAGCTGCTAGAGTAGTTGGTTTTAATTTCTTAATTAGAGATCTGATAAGTGATGTAGAAACAGGCTAAAAGTTAAAGGAGAGTGGGGTATTGGCTGTGACAGAATTTGGGTTGGAGCAGCTGGGTGCCAGTTGGCTGGCTAGGGATTGGATAGTCTCTGTGAAGAAACTATTGAAGGTATTTGCAATATCCTCTGGGGATTTATGGTTGGAAGCTGACAGGGTAGGAGTGGAGGACTGTCCTGGGTGAAGAAGTTTGTTTATTCCTTCCCAAAACTTTTGAGGTTTGTTGTGATGTTTTTGTTAAAGATGGTGGTAGAAGTTTTTTTGTCTAGTATAATAGATTTTTTGTGTGATTCCTTAGCTGTCAGTATCTAAGTTGATCTAGTGATCTTGCGTTGCTAGTCTTAAGTAAAACTGAATGCCTCATCCACTTGTTTTACATGTCAGTGCTGTTTGTTTTTCTCAAAAAGGTCAGATGATAACCTCCCTGTATCAAGTCATATCCCCAACTAGCAAGCCACACTTACATACCCTCCTTACAGTGGTTACCTTGTTTGCCCTATAACAGCAACCATTCTCATACCTATGTCTGTGCCAAGCCAATACAAGAACCAGAACGGTTCCCCATATGAAAGATGTAAATAGAGATTTTTCTCCATTCAACAAGAGAAAAGACACAAATAAGATAGTAACACCAAAATGGTACAAGTTATTTTACAGTGACCAACCCTACAAAATACCACTTGATGATCAAAATCATTGTTTTTTTTTGGGGGGGGGGTCATATGACAGTCAAGACAATGATACCATATGCTGGTCTTGGGCCAATCTCTTTTTATCACATCTCTACATAAAGCCTCAAATACTGAAAAAAAAAGCAATAATGATCTGTTGTATTTTTTTCTACTTCAGTAAAAACTAATTATATCTCAGGTAAAAAAGCAATTTCACATTTCTTTGCAATCACTTCTCCATTTCAATAATCAATGAATCCAATTTATGGCTGCAAGGAGACAGAGCTTTTTGTAACAAGCAACAACTAAAGGAAGGAAGGCAGCAATCCTAAATGAAATTCCAGTCTACCATATAATACATGCATATTTTACACAGCATACATATAGGGTTACAAGGGGTTATTTGAACACTAAATTTCCTTACCTGCAAGTCTTTGGGATGCAAGAGGAAATCAAAGGCCTCAATAAAAACCCACCGAGGCAGGAAAGAAAGCTCCAGACAGACAATAACCCACCTGGTAATCACACCAGAGAACCAAGTGCTGAAAAGCAGCAAAGCTTCTCTTCTAGTGTACCACCAAGTTTTCAGAAACAAAACAAAACCTAACATGAAGAGATAATGTAGAGGTGACTCAAGAGAGCTATTTTGAAATTACAATGCATGTAATTTAATCTCAAAAATATTGCACTTACTTTATTTCTGTTTCTTAAATGGGATGGTCTGAATGGGCCATGCAAGACCACCTGTCAGTGGAGTTCTGAGGAGAAAGATCCAATAACTTAACAAGAAAATTCAAACAATGATACTAAACATATGGATATATGAATAACATACAGAATGTATAATAAAAAAACAGAAATTCTAAAAGAACCACTGTAAAAACAGAGTAGAAGTTGTAAAGCATACAGGGAGAGACAGAAGGAAAGAGTGAGATAAATACAGCAGAGAAAAGTGGCAAAAGACACTTATCTTATTAGGAGAGGAATGAGGTTAGTATGGATATTAGATTAATGAAAGAATGAAGTCAATAATAGGGAAGTGTACTTAGCCACGTGAACAAGACCAAGAGGAGTTTCAAGAGTTATGCAAGTTCTCTCTGACATTAGTTGTAAAATTGTTAGAGTGTTAATTTGTCTAATGGATAAAGGGACGGAGTTCCATATTTTGGAAATGTATAAGAAGCAGAGGGTTTTGCCAAGTTGTTGTGGACTTTCTGACTACTAGTATGCTTGCATACGTGGAACAAAGTAGCACTGTAGTAAGGATTTAAGTGAGGGGAATCTGCCTGAACAGTGCAGTATCTTATGGAGAAATTTTAACTCTGAGAATAAGCAGTTTTCTGAATTTAAGCCAGCTTAAGTTTTTGAGTGTTAAATAGTGGTGGGAAGTGGAGATCTTGGTAGTAAATTTTGTGATTTTATCACAGCATTATTATATTTTTATTAGAGTTATGTTGATATTTAAGAACTGGAGAATCATACACTAAAGTACACAGTAGGTAGAAAGAAGCAAAAGTATGTGTGTAATTGCACTGTGAGAAAGTTAGAAGCACTGTATAAAAGGCCTAATTTTTGATGAATTTTCTTTACTGCATTTAGAATATCATTTTAGACGGCCATCTAGGATAACACCATACAACTTGGTTTGAGAAATTGGTTTCAGTTCAATATTTTTGTTTCAAAGAACTGTGAAGTTTGATTTACAATCTGCTTGAGACTTGGGGGCAAATAGCATTAGTTTCATTTTATTAGGAATTAGGAGCAACTGAGTGTGCTAAATCTAAGTATCAGTGGAAAAGACTCCTCGGTACGAGCTTATAATGAAGATAAAGAGGAGGTGGAACAAAGTGTAGTGTCATCAGCATATTGGATGAGGGTAGCATAGATGAGGCACTGCAGAGAATATTTACAAACAGGTTAAACAGAATTCAAAAGCAGATCCTGGTGGAACACAGATATTTACAGGAAGGAAGGAAGGTAGAGAATGAAGAAAGACACGTCAAAGCTTGGGTGTGATTTGAGAGGTAGCTGGAAAAACAGTTAAGAGCTGAAGGGAAAAAGCCTGATGAAAAGTGTCTGAAGTTGTTTTGGATGAGACACAGTATCAAAAACCTTAGAGAGATCTACAAAAATGGAAGAGATAAGTTTGTTTTCATTTCTTTCTTGGTATACAGTGTTAATGAATGACAATGAAGCTGTAGTTGTACTATGGGTAAAGTCGAAATCCATGCTGAATTATGTCTCAATACTTAGAATATTGGGAAAAACTCTAGTAAGTTTTGAGATTCTACACCAAATGCAAAAAGTTTCACATTTACGTTGTTCTATATTACACAAATATGGCAAAAATATAAAACTACTAATAAAGTCTGAAATAGTCAACAGAGAAACATTTCATGCACCTCTACTATCTGTTAGTAGAGAATATCTCTATGAAGTCAAATATAACTAGTACAAAAATTCAACATTACAAATAAAATCTTTAATATGCAATATAAATGCTATGACTTCATTATGAAGCACAGTCTCTTATTTTGGCAGTCGTGTCCTGCAAAAAATATGAAAAATGACCAATACTGATACTGCATGACAAAAAGTGTTTGTTTCCTCTAATAGTTGCATACAAAAATTTTGTATCTGAAGCATCTTATTTTATGAAATAACAGAAGCAATTCAAATTATGCAAAGATTAAGTTTTAACAAAGCCAGAAAGTGAAGGCCAGTCCTTTACGCTGGTTGTAGGTAGAGTTTATCCTGCAAAAGCTCATGTTTCTATAGAAGAGTTGAAAAGAAAAGTACAGTTACACAAGTCCTCCTGACCTGTAGCAAAAGGGTAGCAGTGCCCTGGTACCCTACATTTCTGGCAGTCTACCAAAACTCAGTGCTCCTCCCCACCTGTCTGTGGCTGTGACAGGCCAATCACCTTAGAGTACAGGAACTGCCCTTCAAATCCACAGACAGGGCACATTCAGTTTTCTAAGGTCCAGAAAGAGACAAGATGAAAATGCAAGCTTCTGAACACTCACTGTTCCAAACGAAAAAACACAACAAAAAAGGCAACTGAGTGTAAAACTTAATGGCAACTCCAACCAGAAACTATATACATCCAAAAAAAGGAGGACGGTGGGTGGTGGTTTCTGCCAATAAGAAAGTGTGTTCTATGAACATAATACAGTTGTGTAAAATCTTACCATAACTGTAGATGTCCTTCCCTTCACTGTTGCAGTACTCTTTACTAAAGAGATCCCCTACCAAGGGTACTCAACATCTGGCTAGTATACCACAGCCTTAAGTTTTTTTTAAAGATAGTGCACAGCATTGGGCATATAGGTGATATACGGATGTACATACCTCAATACTGAATAGCCGCAGGAGAAACAACAGTCCAAGAAGAAAATGAGGAACATCTGCATCCAGAAAGAAAAAAAGAAAAAGGGAGAGGAGGAAGGGAGCAAATACTGCATCAGTGAAGGGAAGGATATCCACTGTTATGGTAAGGTTTTACACAACTGTACTTTGTCCTTCCATATCACTGTTGCAATATTATTTACTAAAGGGAGAGTACAAAAGCTCAACAGGAAACTTGGGATGAGAAAGGCCCAGCAGGATGGCCCTGGCAAATCCAGCTCCAGCCCTGGAAACCATATCCAGCTTGTAATGTTTAGCAAAGGTATGGATAGAAGTCCAAGTAGCAGCCTCAAGGACGGAACTGGAATCCAAATTTGACTTTCCTGGTAATCAAATGTCAATCCATCCATCAATCAATCAATCAATCAAATGAATGAATAAATAAATAAATAATCCTTTGAAAAATACACCCAAGGAAGCCACAGCCCTAGTAGAATGAGCCTTTACAGAAGCAGAAATGCTTTTCCAATGAAGGGAGTAACTCAAAGAAATGGCTTTAGAGATCCATGAAGAGATGGTTTGCTCAGAAACGGTTAAACCTAGAGATCTAGGATGAAAATAATCAAAAGTTGCTCAGACTTGTGAATGGCCTTAGTCATATCCAAATAATATCTGTGCTGTCTATGCAAATCCAAGATGTGAATAACCCTCTCGCTGACGGCAGACAAGGGCAAAAATGGGCAAATTAATGAATTGTCTCTTAATCAGCCTATTAATCACCTTGGGCATAAAAGAAGGATTAGTATGAACAGAGATCCTGTCCCTATGAAAAACTAAAAAGGGAGGGACAGGCCATAAGGGCCTGAAGATCAGACACCCTTCTACCTGAAGTAAAGGCCAAAAGAAAAGTCTTCCATGTAAATGCTGCAAGGAAGTTGAAGCTGCAGGCTCAAAAGGAGCCTGTGTCAAATTTTCAAGAACAAAATTAAGGTCCCAGGAAGGAGGAATAGGCTTCTTGGGAGGCCTAATATGAAGGACTCCTTTAATAAATTATCAATGAACAAAATCTATCATTCCACAAGTAAATGCTGTCACTCCGTGAAAGATGAATTAGATAAATGTAACAAAAAGCACGAGTGCAGCAAAAGTAAGGTCTATAACAACGTAGTTTAACTTCCAGTTAGTGTGCATAAACGGATGAGCGCTTTCACAATAAATGCTTCTTCAGATCCTCCTGGTGAACACAGAAGTCGCTCTTTATATAGCAGATCTAATTAGCCAATTAATAATTGCTCATCTGTATTTAAACATACATGTATAAAAACAAATATCAGGCATATATAACCTGTATTAAATAAAGACTAAATATATCAGTGAACATCTATAAAACATGCTATATATAAAAAATCATTAAAAATGTATCAGAATTCATTATAAATGGTGCGTCAAAGGCAGCAAAAGCGTGCATAAAAAACTGATCATAGAAAGATATATACTAAACACATAGAAATTGAATACATCTATAAGTTATGCTAAGTATTAATATATTAAAATATCAAAATCCATTATGCACAATATATCAGAGACAGCAAACCTAAATGCAGAGGAATATATCAATAAAGTATATATATTTTATATACACCACAAAAGGATGGAACGAGTGAAAGACAAAACTAAAAACACAAATGATCACTCATGGAGTCCAAATGAGGGTATGAGCACAACAGCACTGAATCCAACAGTATAGTAAGGTAAATCCAATAGTGTAGTGAGGATAAACAGCAGGAACACACAAAAGTGAAAGTCCAAACAGTTTAAGATTAAGTAAGGTTACTTTCACTATGAATTATTCAACACATAGGATAGACTTCTTAGATTTGTATATTGAGAAATTAGAAGGTGGTTTGATCAATACACGAGTCCATCGCAAAGCCTGTCACTAATTCTCTGTTACTAAGGTCAAGTATGCATCCACCCTTTGTTTTCAGGAATATTATGAAAGGGCAAGCCATCAGTGCTTCACGACTTAATCCCACTAACAGTGGTTTTAACTCTGAATTAGATAATCTTAGTAACAGATTATTGGCTAGAGGCTATAAGAAGGATGAGATTACCTCATATATAGAGGAAGCACAGACCTTACGTCCTACTGTAGGCATACCATATTTCGGACCTAGCCACTGTGATGTGACTAGTAATCACATGACTCAAGACTGTTAAGTTTTCTACCTATTTTACCTCAGATTTATCTCACTTGAAGGAAATTATTAATAGACATTGGAATATTCTTCTTATTGATGATGAGTTGAAATGTACTGTGGGTGTGACACCTGGCTTTCTGTTTAGGAATAAGAGTAATTTAAAGCGATTATTATGTTATCCAAGATTTGATAGGACCATGAAGGTAAATGGACACACCAAACCTTGTGGACATTGTAATTTTTGTTCATTTATAGATAGCAGTGAAATGTTCGTTCATCCTGATGAACATGTTACCTTTTCCACCAGGGTAGATGCTGATTGTATGACATGCAATGTGGTGTATTTAGCCACCTGCCAGGCCTGTCCCTGCTTCTATGTTGGTAAAACCAATCGTCCATTGCGGGACAGGATGAGGGAACATATATATCATATGAAGAAAGGCAGCCCTCATAGTGCCCTCGCCAGGCACGTTGTCTCTAATGATGGCAACCATACTTTTTTGTTCCGGGTGTTGGAGAATATAATTGCTAATAAGAGGGGTGGTGACATTATGAACTTCACAGAAGCCAAGGAGACTGACTGGATCATTACCCTAAAGGCAGACAGTGGTCATGGTCTGAATGATAGAGCATTCATTAAACCCAAGTTAAAACAGCGTAGGAATATCAAATAGTCTTTTATACTTTTAAATAGTTTTTTATACTCCTTATATACATTTCCACATATTACTTGTATATTGACACTGTTCATTGGCTATGTCATTCTTAGATATTTAGTTTATATTACATGTGACAGACATGTTTTATATATATATATATAGATATATATATATATATATATATATATATAGATATACAGTTTTTAATGAATTTTGACAAAACATATAATATATTCCTCAATATAAAAATATATAATATATAAAATATATATACTTTATTGATATATTCCTCTGCATTTAGGTTTGCTGTCTCTGATATAGTGTGCATAATGGATTTTGATATTTCAATATATTAATACATAGCATAACTTATAGATATATTCAATTTCTATGTTTTTAGTATATATCTTTCTATGATCAGTTTTTTATGCACGCTTTTGCTGCCTTTGACACACCATTTATAATGAATTCTGATAAATTTTTAATGACATTTTTAATGATTTTTTATATATAGCATGTTTTATAGATGTTCACTGATATATTTAGTCTTTATTTAATACAGGTTATATATGCCTGATATTTGTTTTTATACATGTATGTTTAAATACAGATGAGCAATTATTAATTGGCTAATTAGATCTGCTATATAAACAGCGACTTCTGTGTTCACTAGGATGATCTGAAGAAGCATTTATTGTGAAAGCGCTCATCCGTTTATGCACACTAACTGGAAATTAAACTACGTTGTTATAGACCTTACTTTTGCTGCACTCGTCCTTTAATAAATTGTTAGACCTCAAACCTAGAGGCCAAAGGATTAGTCAAAAGCAGACAAGCAGAAACAGCTGAAAGGTGAGCTTTAACAGAATATGCTAACCCAGCATGGAATAATTCATGCAAGTAAGAGAACTAGAGGAATCGCCTCAGAACGTGGATCTTGGTTACAAGCAAGGCACCAGAGAGAAAATCTCTTCCATCTGGATGCAAGATTTCCTGGTAGTGGGTCTCCTGGCCTCCTGCGGAAACCAAAGCACATCCTCAGGAAAAAAGGGGCCTAAAATGGATCAAAACTCTATCACTCACAGTGTCAGATGGAGTGGAAAAGTGAGGATAGATGAGAGACCCCCTTGTCTTGTTTGAGTAGGTCCACCCTATGAGGTAAGTTGTGGTGATTGCCTGGGTCTATATTACAAGATCGACGGTTGAAAACATCAAACACCATATGGTCAATGTCTTCAAACATCGAACTTATAAATACAAAAAAAAAAAAGGTACTCTAACTGGTTTAAGCAGGGGGCAAGCCCCCCTATACCCCCCGCTACTTAAGTATACCAACTCCGAGACCGCACTACATTGCAGTAAATGGAAATCTTCTCTACCGGAGATTTCCATTTACACATTCAATGTTGTGCGCTTTCGCTATTCTCATGTCGACAATATCAGCTTCGATATTGTCGGCTTTTGAGAATATAATATAGACCCGATTGCCCTTGGTGAGATGCAGAACAGGAAGAAACCAATGGTTTCTGGGCAAAAAGGGGTTCACCAAAAAGATTTTGGACGAGTCCTATTTAATCTTGAGCAGGACCCTTGGTATGAGAAGAAGGGGAGGGAAGGCACAGAGAAACATACCCTTCCAAGAAAAAGAGAAGGCATGCACATTCCATGCCAGAGGACATGAGACTATGGTGCAAAAGAGAGGAAGATGTCTGTTCAGAGGATGGCAAAAAGATTTACCTAAGGAGTACCCCACTGATGGACAATAGCCAGAAACACATCTCTGTGAAGCATCCAATCGTGAGTCTGTTATGAGCCTGCTCAGAGAATCTTCCACAATGTTTTGTTCTGAAGGACTATAAACAGCCAGAAGAATCATCTGATATTGGACAGCCAGATCCCAAAACTGATGAGCTGCACAGGAGGTAAGACCATGTCCCCTCTTGCTTGTTGATGTACCACATCACTGTGGTATTATCTGTACAGATTTTGGGAGGCCCTGGAAGAAAAAAGAATGGGCCAAAGACCCTGAACCTTTAGAAGGCCGAATGCAGTATCCCACCCTGTGTCTGAGGCAACTGAAAAAAGTTCTTGACAGGGGAATGGGGGCTGAAAAGGAAACCCTGTGTTGAGATAGCTGATGAATCCACCACTGAAGATCTAGTTTGAGGCATGGAAAGAGGAAATAGAAGGTCTAAAGGGTGACAATATTGAAGTCATACTGACTAAGTACCACTGTAGCTTCCTCATATGCAGCCTGGCTAGAGGAAGCACAGGGATGGTAGAAGCCATATAACCTAGAGCCCACAGAAACTCCCTGGTCGTAACTGAGACCCGTTGAAGAAGGGACTGAAAAAAGGCAAGCAGAGCCAGGGCTCTGGGTGGTAGAAGGGAAGCCAGCATAGGAATGGTCTGGAGCCTGCAACCGAAAAAAATATGATTTGAGGAGGGGTAAGGAAGGATTTCTGGAAATCTGTCATAAACCCTAGGCTTTGCGAAAGCCAAATAGCACAGTGGAGGTGCTGAATCAAGACCTCTGGGGAGGAAGCCTGAATGACCAAATCATCCAGGTAAGGAAAGATTTGTATCCCCCTCATCCTGCAAAAGGGGGTCTATATTACATCGTCAAACTTCAAAAAGTTCAAATGATGTAATATCGAACCTCAATGTCCGAAACACTAAAATAGCGAACACAAAGAAGAACGATTTTTTTCCCAGGGAAAAAAATCGTTGTTCCCTAACAACAAAAAACAAAACCTGCAACCTAAAACTTAAACTAACCTGGGGGGCTTCACCCCCCCACACCCCCTCCATACCCCCTACTTAAATATACCAACTCCGAGATCGCAACACAGTGGAGGAAATGACAAAGCCCCAAAAATGGCCCACCAATTTTTTTTTCCCTGGGAAAAAAATCGATGTGCCGTGGCTTTGCTATTTTCAGGTTTCAGAAGTTTAGGTTCGATATTACATCGTTTTAACTTTTTGAAGTTCGACAATGTAATATAGACCCTGCAAAAGGCAATTACAGTAGTGAGGCATTTGGTGAAGACTCTTGGGGCAGTAGAAAGACCAAAGGGAAAGTAAAGAACTAGAAATGCAAAGAAGAAACAGAGTAATGCAAACATTTCATAAAATGCAGATGAATAGGGATGTGAAGATGGGCATCCTTGAGTTCCAGAGAGACCAGGAAACCTTGAGGAGGAAGAAGAGAAAACAGGGTCTGAAGGGACACCATTTGAAAAGAAGGGATCTTTAGAAAAGTGTTGAGCTGGGAAAAGTCCAAAATGGGCCTCCGGGTGTCTTCTTTCCAGGAAACCAAAAACATTCTGGAATAAAATCCCTACCCCCTGAGGAGCAGAAATTGTTTGGAATGGTGCCTTGAGACAAAAGGCCCTGAAGCACATCCAGAAAAAAGGGCAGATGCTCCTGAGAAGGTTGAGGAATGTCCAGAAAAGGAAGAAGGGGTTTCCACACCATGAAGTATCCCTGACGGTTGATGGATAGAAGCCAAGAATCCTAAGTGATGTTTAGCCAACTGGGAAGAGACAGGCAAAGACAAAGGGATAAAGAAACCTCATCTAAGATAGAAAGAAGAAAATAATCAGACATCTGGTTTGTCTGAAAAAGGTGGTTTCTGAGTAGTAGGGTCCGAGTAGAATTAGCAGAAGGAGCCCATCTAGAATCCTTTTTCCTCTTGGTAGGAGGGTGAGACTGTCTACATATAACGGCAGACTTAGGATCATAGGAAGTTACTAGGCTATTGGCCCTGAGGTCCTTATAAGCCTAACCAAGGGTTTAGTCCATGCATAGACAAATCAGCACGCGATGCCCCTGTCCAGCAGGGACATAGGTGGAATCCCAGGGATGTATTCTCTATTTCCCATCCAGTTATCCAGGCTGTGCTTAAAAAGGGGTAAAAAGGTACTCTGCTTGACATGGAGAGGGAGTATTATTCCATAAATGGGTCTCTGGGACACATCTGTCCCACCAACAAGTCCTACTGATGTCACAGACCAGGTTGAGGCAGTGTGTGTGGGTTACTCGAGTTGAGCTTGACTTGCGGATATGCAGCAGTCCCATCAAGGCGGGGTCCAAGATCACCTTGTATGCGAGAGAGAGGTCACCTCTGAGGAGTCTGTATAAAACAGAGTAGAGGAATAGGGCTTTTAGCCTATCTGTGTATGTAGATTTTTGAGGCCCTGGATTCTCCTGGTGAGGAACCTCTGTGGTCTCTCCAGCTGCTGCATGTGCTTTGTGAGGTACATGCCAAATGAGGCGTTGTACTCAATAATGGGCCTTACACGGGAAAAATAGAGGGATGTTATGACCTCCTTGTCCCTGGATAAGATACTCTTATTTATGAGGTGGGCCATGTAGAAAGCTTTCCGTACAATGGAAGCAACATGGTGGTCAAAAGTCAGGTTGCTCTCAATCTGGGTGCCCAAATCCCTCATGACTGACTGTGTGCTTAGGACGTTGTCATTAATTTAATAATTTGTGGGGACACCACTATCCCCCAAATGGGATGATGATGCATTTGTTTGCATTAAGACTGAGGCCATGTTTCTGGCACCAGTTATTTGTTTGGGTGAGACCATCTTGGAGGATGTCCACGTTACTACGGGAATTGATGACAGCTCTCAGCTTGCAGTCATCTACAAACTTGATTAGCCATAGCCCACTGGTTTTGGCCTGCACCGCAGAAAAGTATATCCCAAATAACAGAGGCCCCAGGACTGAACTCTGGGGTATGTCACTCGATATCGGTCTACTCCTTGAGGTGGCTTCCCCTATTTTGACTAGGTGGGTTCTATCAGTGAGCCAGTTGGCTATCCATCTCGTAACATATGGATTGATGCCTAGTTGAGAATGTTTATCTATTATGCCCAAGTGGGGAATAGTGTTGAAGGCTTTGGCCAAGTCAAGGTAGGTGGTGAGCACGGTCTTCCCCTCATTCATGGCTTTGGTGACTGTCTCAAAAAGTCGACCAAATTTAACAGACATGACCTCCCCTTGACAAAGCCAAACTGTGCGGGATCGAGTGTTTGGAGGTTGCCAATGTCCTTGTTAATGAGGTCCATGATAATCTGTTCCATGGCCTTGCAGATCAAGCCAGTTAGACTGATGGGTCTACAATTTCTTGGATCGGTGGATGCTCCACCTTTGTGTAAAGGGAGGACAGTGGCTGTCCTCCACTCAGCTGGGAGAAAGCCGGTACTCAGGCTTTGGTTGAATAGGGCGCCTAATGGTGCTGCAAAAGTTCCTGCCTGAGTTCATATAGAATGCAGCCTGGGATGTTATCGGGTTCCATGGAGGCTGTATTTTTTTGTCTTTGAGAGAGAAAAAGTGATGACCTGATCCGTAGATATAAGGGGAAGGGGGCAGGTACTGGGAATGTCCTGATTTACTGGGGGGGGGGCAGAGGGATGAAATTTTCGCTGAATCTGTCAGCCAGCATTATCTATGGCATTTGTATATGTGGTGTCCATGACCAACAGTTCTGAACAGATCTGGGTGCTACCTTTGAGATTACGGACATATGTGAAGAAGGCCTTATGACTGTCTCTAGTAGATGTGGCCAATTTGGACTCGAAGTTTGCTTTGGAGGATTTCACTAGTGCTCTTATTTGCTTGTTTAAGGTAAGGAGAGATTGCTTAAAATTGGGTACCTGCTCTTTCTTGGTCCTGGAGAGCAATTCTTTCTTTTGTTATAAAGTTTATTTATTGCAGATGTCCACCAGACAGGTTTACTCTTCCTTGAGGAGGATGATTTAGTCCTGTCAGGTATTCCTGATTCTATGCATCTATATAAATGTTCATATAGTAATTTGGTACAGTTTTGGATACTGGTGCCAGTTCCTAGAGAGAGGGAGGGGGCTGTGAAGCTGTTTGTACCATCCCTCGGGAGGCTGTAATCAGCTTTGTAAAAGTTTTTTTGTTTGACCTTAGCTGTGGGGGTGGGGGGGGGGTTGGGGTAATGGCGACTTCAAACGTGACCACTTTATGGTCTGATCTAACAAGAGAGGATGATACTGCAGGGATGCTGCAGTGGTTATTCATGTTGGTTAATACCAAGTCCAATATATTATTCCCTCTTGTGGGGGTAGCTGTTCCAAAGCATTTGCAATGACAAAATCGAGGAATCTCTGGGCATTTGTGTTCTGGCAAGAGTAGTTCCTCCAGTCGATGTTTCAGTAGTTAAAGTCACTCAGGATCACGGTAAAGGGTTGAAACTTGATAGAGTCGAAGAGGTCTAGAGAGGCACTTTGGGCATCTTCAGTCAGATTTGGGGGCTGGTTGCTATCATTTGTATAGGAGTCTTGTCAATGGTTAACTGCACCTGATGTGTCTCCTGTGTCTCATAATGTTTGACCACTCTGGAGGTGTGCGTCTTTAATATATATTGAAACTCCACCTCCTTTGCTTTTACTACCCACAGTTTGGGGTCTGAATGTATGACAGGATGAGTAACCAAGTATGGGGCTGGGGTGCTCTCCACAGCTTTGAACCAGATTTCTGTGACTGTGCAGGTGCCAGCATTTTCCAGGGTTAAGAATGCTTGCAATGAGTGCAGTTTCATGTTTAGACTCCTACCATTTGCAGCATGACCTTTAATTTGGGTTTTGTTGAAATGTTTATGTCGGTAGCTTTAATATCATCACTTTTCCTAAAAAAGGCATTATGGGGGATGCGAGTGCCTTTGCCAGAAGTCTGAAGCCCAAGTGAGACAAATGCAGGCCATCTCTGACAAAGCATCGGAAGGATAATTCCTCTGAAATTTGGGAATGGGGAAACAAAAATATGTTTTAATTCCTACCAGGTCTTGCCCTTCTCCTGCAGGGACCTCAGCTAAGCAGCTGCAGAACCATAGAGATTTTATTGTCAAGAGGAGCATCCATCAATTTAGCCTTAACATCATCAGGTAAAGGCTGGAGGTGAAGTCAAGAATAACACCTTAACACAGAACCAAAGGCAGCAGCTCTAGAAGAAGCATCAGCCGCATCATAACTACATTTAATAGAATGGTTTGCCAATTGAGAAGAGAATCCCAACAAAGAGAGGGCCGAAACCTTCCCCTCAGGATCAGAAAGGTCAGAAATAACCTGATAAGCCTGAGAAAGAGGAGCTAAAACATACTTGGTCATAGAAGTCTGATAATCAGAACCATTGTCTAATGGAGAAGGAATCTGAAAGGAGTAGGCTAAGGACTCTTTCCCAGAGTCCAATACCTCATCAAAAGAGTCCTGCTCCCTAGGTCTCTTTAGAGGAGTAGATGACCGGGGGGTAGGAACAGAAACTCCCTGGGGAGGCTTCAAGACCAAGGGTGCATTAAACAACCCCTGTGTAAAATCCTGCCATTTACATTGGGGCTCTTTAGGAGCAGGGGAAAAATGTTTTTCTTCTTCTTCCAAGGAATGTCAGCCCTAAAGACCTTAGGAGGTTTGGACCCTTGCCGACATTCAAAGTAGTAGAAATCTCCTCCGGAACAAGAATCTGTGGAATACTCTTTAGTCCCTCAGATATGACGAGCCTAGGTTCTTCCTCAACATCAGTAATGGATGAATGCATAGCCTGCAAGGGCGTGCGAAGTCGGATCCCATGCCAGCCTCCGAAGTGACCACGGTAGAGTAACCTAACAGACCAAGACAATCCTTCAGGCTTTCACCAGCCTCAAGAGAGACTTCTGGGAAAGGTGGTACAACAGCCAAATCTGACCTGACTTTTTGATCATCTTTTTGGCAGATGGTTGACCCTCGGGACAGAACAATTCCATCATCGTACCCTATGCCAACAAATTAAGATGTTGGCTCTTTAGGTAGATAGACAAGGAGGAGAGACGACTATGATGGGTCTTTAGGAAAAACACTTCACAAATCAAGCATGAACTATGGTCATGAGAAGCACCCAAGCAAAAAGAACACTGCTCATGATGGTCCTTATGGGAAATCTGTCTCCCACACTGACATTTTCCCTTTCTGGATAATGTGAACTCACAACCAAAGAAAAAACAAAGTAAGAGAAAACCCTCAACAGGACACTTGTCTGAAAATGGCTTGGTAACCAGCACAAATGAAACAGTGCTCAGACAGCCAATTGAAGCCAAGGTTCAGAATGGTGGCAAAGTAGTTCTGAGGTATGTACGTCCTCTTTATGCCTCTGTGAGTGGGGAGCAAATGTATGACATACAATGTTCTTGAAAAACCTAAGGCTTTGGTATACTGGCTGGATGCTGGACTACCCTTGGCAGGGATCCCCTTTAGTAAAGAATACTGTAACAGTAATATGGAAGGACATCAACTACTGCAGGTAAGTTGGATTTTCACAAATGTACTATGTTTAACAAACATAATCCTTTACTGGCATATAGGCAGATCCAAAAACTTACTCAATCTGGCAGGATGAAGAATAACCATCCATGTGAATGGTCCTAGTGAAGCTTGCTCTGAATTTAGAAAAGGCATCCAGCTTGCTGTGCTTCAGAAAGCTATGGACAGAGAACCAAGTTGCTGCCTTTAGAATGCTTCAAATCCACTCCTTTCCAATATGCCACTAAAGATGAAAAGGCCATCATGCAATGTGTCTTTACCTTGCCAGGATTAGTCTTGCCATGAATGGTATAACAAAAAACAACAGCAGATGACAGCTAAGCTGTAACGATTTGCTTACAGACAGGTTTGACTCTTCTTTGCCCCTGGCCAGGAAATAAAAAGTCTTTCAGCCTTCCTAAAGGATTTTGTTCTGTCATGGTAGTACCCGAGTTGGAGATGAACATCAAAAGTATAAAGTGTCCTGTCTCCCTTATTGTTAGGTTTTGGGAAGAACACAGGCAATTTAATAGACTGATTGAGGCTGAATTCTGAGACCACTTGCATCATGAAAGAGATGTCAGGGCATAACACAACCCCATCCCTGTAGAATCAAGTATGGCTGTCCCACCATGACAGCTTGCAAGTCAAAACTTTCCTGGCAGATGAATGAGCAATAAGCAAAACACTTTTCCATGTTAAGAACTTTAGATCAGCTTGAGCAGCAGGTTCAAACAGTAGCAAGTCAATTTTTCCAAAACGTAGCTGAAATCTAATAAAAGAGAACTTTGCTTGCGAGGGGTCTCATATGCAATGCTCCTTTCATGAAACGTTTTACCAAAAGAGAAGAAAACAAAAAGGGTAATCCACTGGCAGACAAGTAGAGATACCTCTAATTGCATCTTAATAGATACAATGATAAGCCACCCTGAAGTAGCTCACCCAAACATTTCAAGGCCGGAGGGATGTTAACCTCAAGGGACCCTCTGTTCCCATTTAGGCACAACTTAGAAAACCTCATCTATTTGTAAACGCCAGATTTTTTTTACAACAGCAGGTTTTCTGACCTCCTTCAACACCTACTGCACATCCTCTTGAAATAACTGCCTAAAAGGAGACAAAAATGAATCATCCAGGCTGTTAGCTGTAGGTGCTCAAAACTAGGGTGCATCAGACATCCCTGAGACAAGGTAAGCAAATTCAGTGTCTGAGGAAGCCTGTGGCAATTGCCTTTGGCCAATACCTTAGGAGAGAGAACCAAGATTGCTCAGGCCAATGCAGGGTCACCACAATGATTTTTGGCATTTCTTTCTGAACCTCTGGATGTACCTTGTGAATCAGTGAAAACGCTTATATGAACACTCACATCCAAGGGAATGAGAATGTGTTTGTCCTCAAAGCATGGCTATAAGGATGCCTGCAACAGAATTTCTGAAGTTGTCTGTTTTGAAAGGAGGTGAACAGATCTATTTGAGATGTTCCCCACACCCGCACTAGATCCTAGAACACCATTGCCTTGAGCTGCCACTCATGCTGGTCTACCCAGGCCCTCTTAGTCTGTCTGCCATGACATTTTGCTCTGACAAATGATGCCTTAAGAGTCAGAGGATGCTGTAAAGCCAGCTCCCAGGCCATCACTGCCAACTGGCACAGAGGATTATGACTTGTACGCCCTTGTTTGCTGAGGTACCACATCACTGTGGTGTTGTCCATAACCACAAGGAGAGGACATGGAGGCCATAGGTGAAGGACTTTCAAGGCTTATATCACTGCCCCCATTTCTATGACGCTGATGTGTTTCTGTATGCATTGGGCTCCTAAGTGGCCTAAAATTACATTTCCACTGACACAGCTCCTCAAGCAAAGTCAGATGAATCTGTCTGGACAGACTGCACCAGAACAGGAGGGAAGAAGGGAAGTCCTGTACTGATAAAATCCAGGAAAAGGCTCTTCAGAACGACTGCCTCCCAATCAACCAGCTTAAAAACTAAGTTTTATTGTCCAAAAGCAGAACACAAAACCGCATTAATGCTTCACAGCATTTTTGTCCCCAATTCTGACTTCTTCACTTGTCTAGAGGAAAACAGTTTTTAGTACTTAATAAATAAGCACCTATATCCAGGCATGTCTAAGGGTCAGCTCCCGGTGTTTTCTCCTGTCTACCTGATGAATCTGGGCATCTTGGGGAAATGCAGCAATTGCCTCATGTAGACAGACAACCCTGTCCTCCTACCACCCAACACTACAACCTATGAGATATGCACTTACATAGCCAAACTGGAAGCAAAGCTCTCTTCCCCCAAGACTGGACTAGACAGTCAAGAGGAGAAGGTAAATACTTGCACCACACCTCAAAACCTACACCACCAAAACACACACATAGAAACACAAAACACACACCTACATTTACGAAGGCTCTCAAAAAAAATCTACCCAAGCAACAGGGACCGCCAAAGCAGAAACACAAGCAACCTCCACCCCCCAACACAACCCAAATGACACACAGCCCACAAACTCAGTATGTCACTCAACCACAACCCATAAGGCATAACAACGTACCCAACACTCTAGTCATAGGTGACTCTATTTGTCAGGCACACTGATGTTCCACTCACCAGGCCAAACAAGTAGAAAGTTACTGTCAGCTGCCTGTCGGGTGCCAGGATCCGCCACATAATGCATGCACTCAGGTCACTCCACAACAAGTACAAATATGACTGTCAATGTCCATGTTGGTGTGAATGACCTGAGATGTACCTTCCTGGACTACATGAAAAGAGACATGGAGGAGCTGTCCAATCTTGTAGCCCAGGCAGGTATGACCCTAGCCCTGAGTAGCATCCTGCCATCACCCAGAATGATACCAGAATACAAGGACAAAACTATTGACTTCAACAATTGGTTAAGCTTCTGGTGCCATTCTAAGGGGATCCAGTATCTGTCTGCCTGGGATGACATGATTGACAAACCACGATGCTTTGCCAGAGATGGCCTGCATCTGTCCCCATTGGGATTCTGGATACTGGCTAAGGCTCTTGCCACCCCTATAGTGCCTTTTTTAGGCAAAATTCAAATGACAAATTCACCACCGTAACAGGTACAAGCAAGCAAAATCTGAGGGTAATGCTACTTAATGCTAGAAGTCTAAACCTCAAAATGCACTCACTCGAGGCACTACTTAACATGGCGAACATAGACATCTGTGCAGTGACAAAGACCTGGTTCAAGGCTCCAGAGAGCACCCCTGCATTACCAGGCTACAATTCATACCAGACCTTTAGGCCACCTAACCTGGACTGAAGTACTAAAGGTGGAGGCGTGTCCATATTCATTAAGGATATCCACACCTCCAGGTTAGATGTTCAGAATAATGCATCCAAGGTTATCCAAGTGCAACTAACTCTGGACAAGACCGCAATCCAAATTGTAGCTTGCTACAGATCCTCCACCATACCCCAAGATTCCCACGCCTCATTTCTTGATACACTGGAAAATATTAGGGTACAACTTAACACCCTAATAATGGGTGATTTCAACTACCCCACCATTAACTTGGAAAACTACTCATGTACCAACTCTTGTGCTCAATGTTTTATTGAATTCATAAATTCCAACGCCTTGGATCAACTTATCCACACCCCCACCAGGGCCAGCAATATCCTAGACTTTGTCATTGCCAATATGGGCAACTGGTGTTCCACACCAGAGGTCAAATCCTCGTTGGTCAGATCAGACCACAAGCAAATCACCCTAGACATCCACATCTGTACCCCCACCCCCCATTAGGGAAACCACCGTAAAAAATGTCTCCAAAGCCAACTTCACACTTCTTAAGACAGAAATGGCAAACTTCATGACACCCATGCTGACGAACAATAGAGGTACGACTGCTGAATCCTATACAATTGCACTTTATAAGCACTTACACGAGTGCATGGATCATGCAATCCCTAACTGAACCAAGATGCTATCCTCCAAAAAAAGGAAGCCAATCTGGTGGTCCCCTGCTATAAACAAACTCTACAACAGAAGAAAGAAACTGTTGCAAAAAAAGAGTAAAATCCCATGACTGGAGGAACTCCTTGGTCAGTCTCACTAAGAAGCTGAGATCCCTCATAAAATCCTCCAAAGCTAGTTACGAGAACAAAATTGCCACTGATTCTAAAGACAACCACAAAGCATTCTATAGCTATGTCAAGAATCTCAATGGCAACACTCAGATCTGCTCCGAGTTACAGCACAATGGCACTAAATATACAGAACCAACTGATATTGCCAACATCCTGGCAGAAAATCTCAGTGCTAATTTTACCCCTCTTTCATCCCCTAAAGGGCCCATCTCTATAGAGTTCTACAGCACCAGAGAGACAAGAGAGAGACTTTGGAGTGATTACGTATCATTTTTCTGCATTTTCTTGCTGCCTTCAGCTAATTCCGCCTAAAATGCTGCTCTTCTAGAGTTTCTGTGATTTAAAAAGCTTGTTTCAGCTACATATTGTACTTATTTTACTGCCTGCATTTTAACAAATTTGTTTTTGTGTTTAAATTACCTGTTTAACTGTTGTAGGCTACAGCCGCTACACCCTCAAATGTGATAGCCATTTCCGTGCATTTGAAGTCTTTTTTTGATTGTATCTGCTTTATTTTCTGAAAAAAACAAAAAAATATACTTGTTTTCCCACCTTTCTAAGCCAGTTTAGTCCAGTTTTCAGGTTAGTGCTGAATTCAGGACTGTGTTACAAGTTTCTGTGTTTGCCCATACCTTACTTGGATAGAAGGAAGTTTCTCTGTTCACTGTGAGAGAGGGAGCTTTGAGCAGCCTATCTGACCCTGGAGGAGTGGTTTCAGCCCAGTAATTAGTACTTTATTGGCCATTTTGGGCTAATTTTTATCTCTTTCATTTCCCTACCATAAAACCCACATTTGCGAGGTTTTGCATGCCGGGCAGCGCCGGTTAGCTAGGATATAACTATTCCTGGCTCCACAAAGTCTACTCTTAATTTTTTCCCTTGGAACTAGACAAACTTTCAACTTAAGCACTCAAATCATTCACTTCTCATCCCTGCACTTGCCCAAAACTCATAGCACGCACTAATAAACCTTAACACTAGACCCCCCTATACTGTACAGAAGGACAAGGGTCTCTATTTGACCTTACCAGCCAATCAGTAAAACAGTTCACTGTAGCTATCCAGGCATGTCCAAAGGGCAGTTTCAGGTGTATTCTCCAGTCCAACTGGTGAATCTGGGCATTTTGAGGCAATGTTACAATTGCCTCATGTACACAGAAACACTCTCTTCCTTCCACCAAACAATAACACATGCGAGAGATGCAATTACACAGCCAAACTGGAGGCTAAGCTCTCTCAACCCAAGACTGGACCGGGCAGTCAAGAGGGAAGGGAATTACTTGCATCACACCACCAGTTTCACATAGACCTATGAAACCAGCACTGGCAAAAAAAACACAAATACACAAAAACATACTCAGAGGCTCTAAATAAAAATCTGCAAAAGCAACAGAGACCTCCAAAGCAGACATCCAAGCAACCTCCACCCCCCAACACAAACCATGAAACACATACTTCATAAAACCAGTGTGCCACACAATCACAGCCCTTAAGGCAAAATAACATACCCGACACACTAGTAATAGGTGACTCTACAGTCAGGCACACTGACGTTCCACTCATTAGGCTGAACAAGGAGAAGGTTACTGTTAGTTGCCTGTTGGGTGCCAGGATCCGCCACATAACACAAGCACCCAGGTCACTCCAGAACAAGTACAAATATGACTCTGTCATTGTCCATGTTGGTGTGAATGACCTGAGCCATATTGCCCTGGACTACATGAAAAGAGACATGAACCCATCACTGTTCAAATCTTAGACAACTAAATTGGCTCAAATTCCAAAACCATCTGATTATCCCCCAACTCACAATTGCCCACAAGATATTTTACCAACCCAATAATACCCCTATACTCTCAAAACTCATAGTCCCATATAATAATCTGAACTCCCTACATTCTTCTAGCAAACTTCTTGCCAGCTTAATAAAGTCTAATAATGCAGCTGGTGACTCTCTGTTTACCAACACAGCAGGAAAACACTGGAACCTACTACCCACTGAACTAACTCTAACTACATCCTTGCCACTCTTTAAACAAAAACTTAGAAAACACCTCCAAATGCACTGGCTATGCCCTTGTAGTAACCCTGACTAAACATCCTCTTCACCCCTCTTTCTTCCTCTTCTTGCCATACTTCCAAACTTCTACATGCTTTTGACTTGTAAATAAGACTGACTCTTTTTAAACTCTAATCAACTTAGTGTTTAAAACTCTAATCAACTTAGTGTTTAAATAATTCTATCTCATATGATCTATTGTACATAACTCTTACTATTCTGTTTTTGAGCTGTCTTAAGCTATATTCTGTTCACTGTACTGTTTCAAGTGTTTTTATCTATTGTACATAACTCTTACTGTATTGCATCTGTTCTAGCTCTCAAACTTTGGTCTGTTTTACTGTAACTTTTCTCAAGTGTTTTTATCTCAAGAATGTATTAACTACCTGTTTTTATTTTGTTTTTTTTAATCCTTTTTACCATGTAACAATATTTTATACTTTGTATATCTGTGTGGAGCTTTTCTCCACGGGCCTCTACTGAAAATGGAAATATATCCAGCTAGACTAGCCCAGTCAACAAATGTAAAATAAAATAAAATAAATAAAAATAAATGGAGGTGCTCTCTGATCACGTAGCCCAGGGTGGTATGACCCTGATCCTGAGTAGCATCCTGCCCTCACCAAGAATGATACCACGGTATAGAGAAAAAATGATCAATTTCAACAATTGGCTAAGCTTCTGGTGTCATTCAAAGGGGATCCAGTGTCTGTCCGCCTGGGATGACATGCTCGACAAGCCACGCTGCTTTGCTAGAGACGGCTTGCACCCGTCACCCTTAGGCTTTCGAATACTGGCCAAGGCTCTTGTCACCCCCATAGTGCCCTTTTTAGGCAAGGCTCAAAAGACAAACCCACTGTCGTAAATAGCACAAGTAACAAAAAAACTGAGGGTAATGCTGCTCAATGCCAGAAGTCTAAACCACAAAATGCACGCACTCAAGGCACTCCTCAGTATGGAGAAAATCGATATATGTGCAGTAACAGAAACCTGGTTTAAGGCTCCAGCGAGCACCCCAGCACTACCAGGCTACAACTCATACCATACATTTGGGCCACAAAACCCTGACCGAAATACAAAAGGTGGGGGAGTATCCATATTCATCAAGGATAACCACACCTCCAGGTTAGTTGCAAAGCACGATGCTTCAGAGATCATCCACGTGCAACTAACAATGGACAAAACTGCTATTCAAATTATAGCTTGCTACAGGTCACCCACCATGTCCCAGGACTCCCACTCCGCATTCCTGGAAACACTGGGAAATATAAAGGTCCTACCAAACACCCTGATATTGGGTGATTTCAATTATCCAAACATTAACTGGGTGAACTACTCAAGTACCAACTCCCTGGCCCAACATTTCCTAGAATTTATAAACTCAAATGCCCTGGATCAACTGGTTAACACCCCCACTAAAGGTGACAATGTATTGGACCTGGTCATCACCAACATGGGCGACCGGTGTTCCACACCGGAGGTCAACCCCTCAATGGTTAGATCTGACCATAAACTAATCACTCTGGATATCCACACTCAGCCATCACCCCCGGTCAAAGAAACCACCGTGAAAAACTTTTCAAAAGCAAACTTCATGTTACTTAAGGCCGAGGTGGGAAGTTTCAAAGCCCCCATGCTAAAGGATAATGCTGTCCAAGCTGCAAAATCCTTTACTAATGCACTCTATGGGCAACTAGAAGAATGCATGGATCGTGCTATCCCAAACAAAACCAAGACTCACTCCTCCAAGAAAAGGAAACCAGTCTGGTGGACCCCTGGTCATAAATAAGCTATATAATAGGAGGAGGAAACTAGTACAGAAAAGAGTAAAATCTCAAGAAGTGAAGACATCCCTGATCAGTATCAGCAAGAAACTACATTCCCCTCATAAAATCATCCAAGGCTAGCTTCGAAAGAAAAATTGCCATGGACTCCAAAGATAACCACAAGGCATTCTTTAGCTATGTCAAGAATCTAAGTGGCAATTCTCAGATCTGCTCTGAGTTAGTGCAGAATGGCACAAAATGCACTGAACCGACCAATATAGCCAACATCCTGGCAGACAGGTTCAGTGCAAACGTCAACCCCCCCTCACCCCCAAAAGGACCCATAACTATACCAGAAGAATGTAGTGCCCCTGAAATCACAGACACTCAGGTTAAAACAGCCCTTTCCAAAGCCAAAAACACAGCATCAATGGGACCGGACAGTGTCCCAGGCTGTGTCCTACACGAGCTCAAAGATGAACTAACACCTCACCTAAACACACTGTTTAAACTCAGCCTCTCCACAGGCTATGTGCCCACAGAGTGGCACACAGCAACAGTTATTCCGCTCCACAAAGGTGGAGCCACAACTGACCCCGGGAACTATCGCCCTATAAGCCTGACTAGCTTGGTTTGCAAAGCTATGGAGCGCATCATCATTGATCTCATTAACAGAGACATTGGAAACCTCCAAACACAGGACCCAACCCAGTTCGGCTTTGTTAAGGGCAGATCATGCCTCCTAAACCTGGTGGACTTCTTTGAGACAGTTACCAAGGCTATACATGAGGGAAAGGTGGTCCACACTGCCTACCTAGACCTTGCAAAGGTATTCAACACTATTCCCCACTCAGTTATTATAGACAAGGTCACCAGCCTGAACATAAACCTCTACGTCACAAGATGGGTTGCCAAATGGCTCATGGACAGAACCCACATGGTAAGAGTTGCAGGAGCTAGGACTGACTCTGAACCTGTTACAAGTGGCGTTCCCCAGGGCTCAGTCCTAGGACCCCTCCTGTTTAGCATATACTTCTCAGAGGTACAGGCAAGCACAGGAGGACTATGGCTCACCAAGTTCACAGACAACTGCAAACTAGGGGCTATAATTGACTCACCAGCTGACACAGACATCCTCCAAAAGGGTCTCACTGAGACAGATACCTGGTGTCAAAACCATGGTCTCAAGCTAAATGCCAAAAAGTGCATAGTCATCCCCTTTGGAAAAAACAAAGTACCCACAATCTACCACATAGGTGGCAGCCCCCTAAATACGGAAGACGTAATAAGGGATCTGGGGACCCAAGTAGATAGTAACCTCTCCTTTGATAATCACATTGCCAAAGTGGTTAGAAAATCCTTCTATGTGGCCCACCTAATCACAAAAGGGTTTGCATCCAGATCAAAAGGGGTCACTGGGCGCCTCTACACATCACTCATCAGACCCATCATAGAGTAGAATGCCCCATTTGGGATGTACCCTAAAAGACACCTACAACAACTGGAAAGACCACAGAAGTTCCTCACCAACAGGATCATTGGCCTCAAGCAGATGCCCTACGCAGCTCGACTGAAGAAACTCCAGCTGTACTCTGTTGCATACCACCTACTCAGAGGTGATCTCTGCCTGACATACAAGGCCATGTCCAACCCAGAACTGATGGACATGCTCCACCTAAAGAAAACCATATCCCCTCGAGCCACACGCTCCAGGGGTCTAAACCTCAACACAACAATAAATAGGACGTGCTGGAGGGACAGATTCCGGTCCCAGAGACTTCCCGTGCTCTGGAACAAAATTCCAATCTACATTAGGCAGAGCATGTCGCTAACCCTCTTCAGCAGAAACCTTGACGAGTGGATGGGAAACAGAAAGCTTACCCCAGGGATCACTTCAATGGCTCTGCTGGACAGAGGCACAGAAAACTAATCTAAGGGGGCGGCGAAAGCCAACACATTCCGGCTAGGCTTATAAATGCCTTTGGGCAGATAGCCTAGTACCTACCTATGAACCTATACCGGAAAAATGCAAAGTTCCTGTAATCACAGCTGCACAGGTAAAAATAAAACACTCTCCAAAGCCAAGAACACAGCATCCATGGGACCTGACAACATCCCAGGCTGTGTTCTACATGAACTACAGAACAACTGGCACCCCACCTAAGTACCATGTTCAATCATAGCCTCACCTCAGGCGTTGTGCCCACTGAATGGCGCACAGCAACAGTTATCCCACTCCACAAAGTGGGAGCCACCACAGACCCCGGGAACTACCGCCCCATTAGCCTGACGAGCCTGGTCTGCAAGGCTATGGAACTTATAAACAATGACATTGGTAATCTCCAAACTCTGGACCCTACCCAGTTCAGGCTTGTAAAAGGTAGACTGTGTCTCCTAAACCGGATGGACTTCTTTAAAGTGGTCACCAAAGCCGCAGATGAGGGTAAGGTGGTTCACACAGCCTATCTAGATCTCGCCAAGGTTTTCGACACCATCCCCCACTCTGGAATTATAGATAAACCCACTAAACTAGGTATAAATCCCTATGTCACAAGATGGGTTGCCAACTGGCTCACTGACAGAACCCACACTGTGAAAGTAGCAGACTCTAAATCCAACTTCAGACCAGTGACAACTGGAGTACCACAGGGCTCAGTCCTAGGTCCTCTACTGTTTGGTATCTACTTCTCTGAAGTATAGGCTGACACAGAAGGTCTTTGGCTAACAAAGTTTGCAGATGATTGCAAATTAGGAGCCATAATCAAAACTCCTAACGATGTGGACATCCTACAAAAGGGCCTCACTGAGACAGATGCCTGGTGTCAAAGCCCAGGCCTCAAGCTCAATGCCAAAAAGTGCACTGTCATCCCTTTTGGTAAAAACTCTGTACACATGAACTACCACATAGGCGGTAGTCTACTTAACACTGAAAGTGTGATAAGAGACCTTGGGACACAGGTGAACAGTAGTCTCTCCTTTGATAATCACATCGCCACAGTAGTCAGGAAATCCTTCTACCTGGCACACCTCATCACAAAAGATTTCTCATCCAGGAAAAAAAGAGGTCATTGTTCCCCTCTACTCATCACTCATTAGACCCATTACAGAGTATAACACCCCTTTTGGTATGTATTTCACAAGGCATCTACAACAATTGGAAAGGCCACAGCAATACCTCACAAAGAGGATTACCAGCCTCAAACAGATGCCCTACGCAGACTGTCTCAAAAAACTCCAGCTTTACTCTGTCGCATATCGCCTTCCAGCTTTACTCTGTCGCATATCGCCTACTCAGAGGCGATCTCTGCCTGACATACAAAGCTGTGTCAAACCCAGAGCTGTTGGACATGCTCCACGTAAAGAAATCCCAATCCCTCCAAGCTACACGCTCTAGGGACCTAAACCTTGTCACCACAATAAACAGAACATGCTGGAGGTATAGATTCCTGTCCCATACTCCTGAACAAACTACCTATCTATATCAAACACAGCTCCTCATTAGCACTCGTCAAGAAAAATCTTGATGATTGAATGGGAAATAGGAAATTCACCCCGGGATCACTTCTATGGCTCTGCTTGACAGGGGCACAGTTAAATAATTTTCTTGGGTGGCAAAAGCCAGGGTACCATTTGGCTAAGCCAATAGCCTAGTACCTACCTATGACAAGTGTGTATTTTTTATAGGGTGTATATTACGTTACTGAACTGTTAAAAGTTCGAATGTCATATGGTCGACACCATGTGATTGAACTTTTAAAAGTTTGAACGTTTCAACAGAGATCTCCGTACAGTGCGGAATGGGAAGATTTCCCTTTCCTGCACTGTAGTGCGATCTCAGAGTTGGTATATTTAAAGAGCAGTGGGTGTGGGGGGTGCATGGGGGCTTGCCCCCTGCTTAAAACAGGTAGTTTTTTTTCTGTTTTTTTTTTTTTTTAAAGCTTTTAGAACTTATGATGGCCGAACTATTAAAAATTCGATAATGCAATATACACCCATTTTTTATATACAGAGCAGCTGCCAACTACCAATAAAACCACTATCCTAATTACCCAATAAGAAATTATTAAACTAATTACAAAATCTATTCAACCCTCTTCAAGTATTACGTACTTATCTCATTTAAACCACAGAATTACTCTACACAAATAAATAATGCATGTTAAAAATATACAAAACATATAAAATACACATTAACTCACACATATGTTTTAAACTATTAAAAGCCAAGGCACATTTAAATTTATAATCCTTTGGCTCTAACTAGTGGTGAAAGCCTATAATAATTATGTAAAATATTTAGTGAAAGATATTATTAAAGTATAGTACATATAAAAACATAAAAAAACCTAAAAATATATAATGGTACATAAAAGTTATAAATTCAAAAAAGATTCAAAAAACCAAGTAGACCAAATATTATAACCTAGCAGCTCTTAGTTTCAAAACGAGGGGGAAGGGAGACGGTTTCATTTAATCCTGGCAGTCTGTAAGCTTCTAAAGCAATCTGCCAATACATTTCTTTGTACTCAATTTTAGTTTCCCATGAGCACCCCCCAACATCAACTGGTATTACCTCATAAGACAAAAAATAAAAACTTATCTGATTGACATACAAGGGTGTGTTTAAACAAAGCATTGTTCTGATTTTTATTTTTTATATCATAAATATGATCTTACATTCTCTAAGTTTCCTTTCTGTCTTACCTACATAAAATACATTGCATTTATCACACAAATCAATGTACACAACCCCAATTGTGTCGCATGTACTGTAGGTCTTACTTCCAATTTTATCTGTTCTTACCCTCAACAGAAATAGTTTCAGCATTAATAACAAAAGGGCACTGTGGACAAAATCCACATTTGAATGTGCCCACTTTATTTGGCCTACTACGATTAGTTTGAACTTGATTAAGTTCCAATAAATCCTTAATATTGGGACCCTTCATAAAAGTATATTTCAAGGGTTTATCAAAAATAACCAAGATCCGGTAAACTTGCAAATTTAATCCATTCTCTCTGAATAATACTCCTAATAACGTTGGCATCACAGTTAAAGTCCGTCACAAATGCATTTTCAAATCCATTTTAAAACACATATACAAGTTTTGATGCATATTTTATATATATTTAACATGCATTGTTTATTTGTGTTGAATAATTCTGTGGTTTAAATGAGATAAGTACTTAATACTTACACAGGGATGAATAGATTATGTAATTAGTTCAGTAAGTTTTTATTGGGTAATTAGGGTAGTGGTTTTATTGGTAGTTGGTAGCTGCTCTGTATATGAAAAGTACACACTTGTCATTGTTGCTTTACATATGAAGACGTCAGAATTGGGGAAGAAAACACTGTGAAACATTAATGCATTTATGTGGTTTTGTGTTCTGCTTTTGGACAATAAAAGTTAGTTTTTAACCCAATCGATTGGCGGGCAGTTGTTTTGAAGTGCCTTTTCTTGGAGATTATTAGTTTCATTAGTCCTGGATTGATACCCGATGTGCTCTCCACCACTGTAACTCTCATCTAATGAAGTGCAGCACTGGTAACAGAGATTCCAGGGAACGCAGGTGCTGGGTCCAACAAGTCCGGACATACCACCGAATTTTCCTCATGTAGAAACAGGCTAGGGTTATCATGAAAATCATGGACGCCATAAGTCCTAGAATTTTTAGAAATTCTCTTGCCAAGAAAGTTCATCCTGGAGAATTCCTGAATCATCATTTAGTAAGACAGGACCTGGCCTTTGCAAAAAGGTGGCCATTCTTTTTCCAAGGCTGATTACATGCTCCAGGAAGACTTTGTGAGGGTGTCACACGACTTACAAGATTAAATTTCAACCCTAGGTGGGAGAGCAAGGTTGAGATGTTCTCTATCAATCCTAAACTCCTGGGCACAGTGACTACACAGATCGGCAAGTCATCCAAGTAAGGAAAGATGTGAATGCTAAGACTCCAGCAGTGAGCCACTACCAGAGCAAGGCATTTGGTTAAACACTTGAGGTGCAGTGGATAAGCCCAAATGGCAATGCAGAGAATTCATAGTGTGAAGAAGACACAACAAACCTCATATCTTCTGAAGCTACGAGCAATTGGGATATGGCAATATGCATCCTTCAATTCAGGGTCACCATGAAGCAGTGGTCTGGCAAAAGAGGAAGCACTATTTGTAGGCCGAGCATCTTGAACTAAAGGACCTTGACAAAGGTATTCAGAAAGGAAAGGTCTGATACCAATCCCCAAGACTGCTTTTTTTATTGAGAACAAAGAAAATTCTGCAGTAGAAACCATTCATTCTTTTTGAAGGAGGGACCGGTTCTAGGACTCCTAAATCCAGCATTTGCTGGAGTATAGGGGGGACTGCCAATCTCTGATCCGGCAGGTGAGGGGGCACCCCCTTGAACTAAGACAGGTGTTCTTTCCATTTCTACTTGTAGCCGCCACCAACAATGTTGAGCACCCATTTGTCAGAAACTACTGATGGCCAAGCTGCCTTGTTGACAGCTAACTTTCAAGATGGAGCATCCAAAGGGGAACATGGGAAAGACAGGTGCCATGCCTTTGCCCAGTCATAGGTTGGAAGGGGGGGTATCCTTTTTGGGACAGGAACCACTTTTGTTAGGTGTGGAGGAGTTCTTGTCCTGCCATTTATTTTTGGTGCCTTGTCTTTTGTTCAGCTGGGACTTCTGCTTGTTAGGCCGCTGAAAATTATGAAGGGAATCTTTGGAACATGGAACATTTTAGACACCCCTTGCATCCGCTTATCTCTGTCATCCCAGTGTCTAAATATCTGATTGGCTGCTGAACCAAACACACAACCAGAATCAAGTGGAACATTCACAATCTCATTTTTTAACTCATCAGAAAAGTTATGACTGTGCAACCTGGCATACCTCCTTGTCACCACAGACTTTGCTGCATTTTTAGAAACAGTATTGGCCTCTTCCAAGGCACTCTTTATAGCACATTTAAACACTTCAGAAACACTGGACAAAGTATCTTTGAAAAACAATTTGCTCAGCGGGTAATTAGGAAATTCATCAAACAAAACACTAGCAGTTAAACTCCTTAAAGGCTACCATGCTAGACTGCTCCAGATTCTTTCCCTGAGACACTAGCCACTTACCTAACTTATCTGAAGGGACTGACTGATGAAGACAGTATTTTTGGAAGATGTTGTTGGGGACTCAGTAGTAAGATCCACAGACAGAGGCTTGGAGACCAGGCACGGTCGAGCACACCTTGAATCTGTTAAACACTTTATGCGAAAGCTCATTCAACAGAGAATTGCAAGCTTTCTTAAAAACAACTTGCAATGAAGGGATTAATGGAGGGAAGGTCACCACATCCGGGGCTTCATCCTCCAAAAGATCATATACCCTACTGACCTCAGGCGTAGCTGAAGATTGCTGCCAAATGAACATGCCCCTAAATCTACCCAGCATTTGGGAAAAAGAAAAAAAGAAGTTATGTACTCACCATAACGTTCCATGTTTGTTATCCAGTATCTCGCCTTCAGTCTTGCTGATTGGGTTCGGAGCTGGCCGTATACCAAAGCTCGGGAGCTTCTACTAGTTCAAGACTAAGTCTTATCCCATGGTGCTTAGCGGCTGTTCCCCAGATCTCATTTGAGAGAGAAAGGTTCCTATCATATATTCAATATTCAAAAGGATAACATATGAAACATATTGTTATAAAGTTAACAAGAAAAGGCAAGAAGGGAATCAGACCTTATCTGCCAATTTTGAAACATTTCCTCTAGATACTCCAGGAGGGGGATGGCTAGGCAAGGGAAATAACTCTTCAGGACAGTAGAACCAAAGGATGCCCTCTTCAGGGAGGCCACATCTACTTTGTAATGAGTAATAAAGGTATGAGGGTTAACCCATGTAGCGGCAGCACAAACTGAATCCAATGGAAGCCTGGACTGAAAAGCAATAGAGGTAGATACCGCTCAAGTTGAATGCCCTTTAACTTTTCCTGGTGGTTCTTTATTGTGAGAATCATAGACATAGGTGATGGTCTCAGTAAGCCATTTGAACAAGGTAACTTTTGAGATTGCCAAACCTTTTTTATTTTCTGAACAGGAGACAAACAATTGGTCTGACTTTCTGAATTATTTGGTCCTATGCAAGTAAACAATGCAACTGTCTATGGACATCCAGTTGGTGGAGTTTATACTCTGCCTTGTTGCCATAGTTAGGAAAAAGCACTGGTAATTCTATATTTTGGTTTAAATTTGCTTGAGAACATACTTTCGGTAAGAAGGAAGGATTTGTTCTAAGGGAGAGACCATCTTTGTGGAAGATCAAATAGGGTGGACAGATAGACAAGGCTTGTAACTCTGATACTCTCTTGGCTGAAGTAATTGCAGTCAGGAAGTGTGTTTTCAAAGATAAAAATTTTAATGAACAAGATGATGTTGGTTCGAAAAGAGGCAGGATCAAAGATAATAATACTAGATTGAGGTCCCAAGGAGCAGGAGGTTCTCTAAAGGGTGGTCTTAACAGAAAAGTACCCTTGAGGAAGGCTTTGCATAGTCTATGGGACATTACATTAGATTCGAAGTCTCCCACATGATAATTAGAAATAGCAGCTAACTGAACTCGAATAGTGGCTGCTGCTGCTCCTTGATTAAAAGTTTCTTTCAGAAATTCCAGAATTGCAGGTATAGATGCTGTAAAAGGATCTATGTGTTTTTTGTTTGCCCAACAAGAGAACCTCTTCCATTTGCTTGCATAAAGTTTCCTAGTCGTCTGCTTGTGCGAGGAGACTAGAATGTGACTAACTGCAGGGGATAATTCCAGAAGCCTGGCTAAGATCGGAAGTGGAGAAGCCAAACTGTCAGCTTGAGGCTGTGGAGGGCAGGGTGGAGCGTTCCTGACTGATGCGTCAGAAGATCCGGCACTGGGTCCAGGATCCATGTGTCCTCCTGAAGGTGGGGCCAAAGAAAGGGGAACCAAATCTGAAGAGGCCAGTATGATGCAATGAGAACTGACCTACAACTCAACGACTTTGTTTTCTGGATAACCTTTGGAATCAAGGAGAAAGGCATAAAGAAGTCCCAGGGGCCAATCGTGAACAAGTGCATTCCTCGGTGACTCTCCCAGAGGGGAGAATGGGGCAAAGAAGTGCTGCATTTGGTATTGAGGGGAGTGGCAAAAACGTTGCAGCAAGGCTGGCCCCATTTGCGAAAAATTTGATTCACAACTTCCTGATTGAGGGACCACTAGTGAGGCATGAGAATCGCTCTGCTTAGGCTGTCGGCTATAATGTTGGATTTCCCTGTGATGTGCATTGCTGCCAGAAGGCGTTGAGAAGATATCGCCCATTGCCAAACTCTCTGGGCCTCTCGACATAGGGGGTAGGATCTGGTTCCCCCCTGTTTGTTGATGTACCACACACCACTGACATATTGTCTGTCTGAATTGCAATAGTCCCTGTGAGAAGAGAGTTCTGAAATGCTTGCAACGCCAGAAGCAATGCCTTCATCTCTAGGACATTGATGTGCAAATGGTACTCATGATTTTTCCAAACCCCTTGGACCGTCTGTCCCAGATAATGACCCCCCACCCTATCTGGGACACGTCTGTGGTTACTGTAGTGACAAGTTGGGGAAGTACAAACGGTCTGCCCTGGACTGGACCCACCAGAGGACGTCCTTCTTGCAGCTGTGTGTTATGAGGATCTTGTGCGACATGGGTAACTCCTGTATGGACCATTGAATGAAGAGTAGCCACTGCAATATTCGCATGTGAAGTCATGCCAAAGGAAGTAGTGTTATCGCCGCTGCCATAGAGCCTAGGACTCTGAGGGCAAATCTTGCCTCTACTTTTTTCTTGTTGAGTAAGGTAAGACTTGATTGCGTAACGTTTGGATCCTTTCTTGAGGAAGCTTTGCCAACATGTCGTTTGTATTTAAATCTGCACCAATGAAGGTAATACGCTATGATGGCAACAAGGCAGACTTTTCTACATTTATAGCAATGCCTAGTTTTGAGAAGAGATGGATGGTGCAGTCTCTTGCTTTGATTAGTAGCTGCTTGGTGGTGGCAGTTAGAAGCCGGTCATCTAAGTATGGAAACACCTGGAATCCCTGATGTCACAGATGAGCTGTGACTACTGCCATGCATTTGGTAAACACACTGGGGGCTGTGGTGAGTCCAAAGGGCAAAGCTCTAAACTGGTAATGACTGGCTCCCAGCTGGAAGCATAGAAATCTTCTTGCTCGCCTGTCCATCTTTATGTGGTAGTACGCATCTTGAAGATCTAAGGAGCACATCCAATTGTCTTTTCCCAGAAACGGGAGTATAGACTGCAGTGTTACCATTTAGACCTTTGACTTTTTCTCCAACTTTAGTCTGCGGAGATCCACTATGGGTCTCCAGTCCCCTGTCTTTTTTGGAACTAAAAAGAACCTTGAGTAAAATCCGGATCCTAGTTGGTCTGCGGGGACTTCTTGGATGACTCTCTTTTTCTAGCAACGTTTGAATTTCTAGTGTTGCTTGATCCCTTTGACCAGGTGGAATGTCTGGGATAAACTTTGATGGATGAGGTGGACAGTGAAAAGGAATGTTGTAACCCCTAGATATTATGGACTGTACCCATTTGTCTTGAGTCAAATTTAGACAGGCTTCTGGATACAGCGACAGTCTCCCCCGACTGCCTCCAGAGGTGACAGGCAGGCCTCCTTTCAAGAGCGCTGAAAGGGGCTACCAGAGAAAGTATCTCTGTCACCCTGGTTATGCGGACCCCCTCTGACGCATAGACGGCGTCTTCTGTTATTTCCCCCTCTGCCCCTGGGGTAAGATCATCTCGAGTGTCAGATAAGGCTCCTTTGGACTTACAGAACCACATTTTTCCGCTATTTTGACCTTTAGGATAAGGCCTGGTAGTGGCGGAAAAATGGACTCCAACGGCAGATAGAGTCTAACCATCTTGTTGGCTCCTGGTGAGAGTTTCTTTCACTTTTGGCCTGAACAATGACGAGCCATCAAAGGGAGTGTCAATAAAGGAAGATCGGAAGGGTTCAGCAAACTCGCAAAGGTGCATTCAGGAATGTCAATGAAGAGCTATTCCTGTGCCTGCTGCCATGCCCGCTCCATTGGCTGCATAGGATAATGAGGTACCTGGAGGAGGTGGAGATGGAGGTTAAGGTTGCAAGCTGGAAATTAACCTCTTCAGATAAGTTCTGGGCTGTAGCACCTTGTAGGGTATCTCCTAGCTCTTTCAGGAGATCCCTCTGAAGTCGCGTGAAATGCGACAAATAATTCAGCGACCACAAGGTAAAGGCCGCTGAGGAAAACATATGCTTCCCGTATTTGTCCATCGTACAAGAGTCCTTGTTAGGTGGATGGACAGATACAGAAGTTTCAACTAACTCCTTCTTTGTGGCCACTGCCACCACCATTGCATCTACAGGAACCCCTTTTGTTAAATATTGTCTATCTTCAGGGGCCGTAATGAATTTATTAGGCCTCCTCTGAACGGGATCCACGGAGTCCAGAGAGTCCCACACCTTTCGACTCACCAAACCCAGGAGAGGGTTGAAAGGTGGAGACACCCAAGAGGTGGAGGGGTGACAGCCAAATGCCTCCAGGTATACCGACTCATCTTCAGAAGGAAAAGGGACTTCCAGCCACCCCTCTGCTTAAGGATCTCCAGGATGTCTGAAAAAGACATCCTTAGAGGATGACTGTGGGGACCCTTCTGAATCCTCTAAGTCAGTATCAGAAGTGACTGACTCAGGGGAGTCTATGTGCTTCCTCTTACACTGTCTCTTCCGAGGGACCTCCTCGGGGGGATGCTCTGGGGAGATATCGGAAGAGGAGGATCCACCCATTGTGGCTTCCTGGGGCACTGGCTCTCTACTCTGGGGGTGATGGAGGGATAATGAAGAAATGGACACCAGTCCCTTAGAGGGAAGAGAGGCTGGAGCCGAAGGTGGAGCAGACTCAGTGGAGAGCACACTCCACATCACCTCGAAGGCACCGCAGTCCTGGGCCAAAAGAGACTCTGGCCCCGAAAGCTAGGGAGATCTCTGTGGCACTGAGGAGGGTGGCTCCGAGGCTGATGTGGGAGCCGAACTCACCTGAGCCAAGGCGCCAAGTGGGAGAGCCGGTTCCGACAAGGGTCTGACTCAACCCCCCCCCCCCCCATGGAGCCGACCAGGGAGTGTCAGCCCCCAGGTCCCTCGATGGACGACAGCATCGAGGAAATCGGAGCAGATATCAGAGGCGAGATATCAGTAGTGATTACTGGCTCCAGCAGTTCCAGCATGACGACTTCCATACTCTCTGGCTCCAAACTTGTCTGAGTCGGAGAAGGAATAAGCATCATTGTAGGTACTGTTGTCAGCGGCACGATCTGATGGGCTGGGCTCAAGAGAATTTCTGTTAGGGCCCTGGTCCGGAGCAACCATTTCACTACCGCTCCATATCATTGTCCAATAGCCTGGAGGATCTAGATGAATGACTCGACAATGTGTGGCTACTTGCCACTAATTGTAATAAAGGAGATTGTGGCACCAAGAGAACAGGCTCCAAGGACAGTGACAGACTCCTTTTCCGGCTCCGATATGGTTCTGATGATGCAGACGGAACAGAGGGAAAACCATGTTTTTTGGACCTGACAACTTTCAGATCCGAGAAAGTAGCAACTTTGATGCTGCTTGTCAGCTCAGACACTGGAGCCGATGAAGCAGCCGTTTTGGATGTATCTAATTTGGAAGTCTGATTGCTTTGATCCACTTTCAATAAGCCTCTTAAAACGAGGTTGTTTTTCCTCTCCGGTACGACCCTGGTGCTAAAACTATGACAGATGGAGCAGGAATCTTGGAGATGGACTGGTTCGAAACAGTATACACAACGAGTGTGTCTGTCAGTTATGGACATTTTTTGAGTGCAGGAATAGCTCTTTTTAAATCCTGATTTTATGTTCCTTAGTTGGTTCTTCCGACATATCTACTGTACGGAAGACTCACTATAACCGTAAACAACAAATATAAGAATTAACACAGTAATGGTAACAGAAAGGTAGCAAGACAGGAAGTTTTTTTTTTTTTTTTTTTTTTTTTTAAAGAGAGAGGAAGGAAAAGGGAGGAGGAGAAGTCTCTAAGTTAAACGACTATCTCCTCCAACCCGAGGAGACACCTCTAACTTTAATGGTGAATCCTAAGAGTGGAGAGAAAGGGACAAGAATCCTCTAACTAAAACGGATTCTTGAAGAGACAAGGCACAAACAAAAAAAAAGTACAGTTGTGTACACTTACCATAAATGTAGATGTTCGAGTGTATTCACTGTTGCAGTCATTACATTTGGGTAATCTGCTGGCAGGTTGCCCTCAGTCGGCCTGAATAACTAAGTCTTGGGTCCTGCATCCGTTGCTGTCTCCTCTTCTATGATATCAGGTCATCAGGGGTATAAAACGTGCAGCCGATGCCATTTTATTCAGTTTTTCTTGCCCCAGATGTCAGGTGCCCCCCAAATGGGGAGCAAATTTTATATATATATATATATATAAATATATATATATATATATATATATATATATATATATATATATATATATAAAACAGCAAAATATGTAAATGCACTTTTTGCAACATAAACTTTACCTTCATCTAAAAGCAAATACACCACAAAGGCTTTAGAATATAGTGAAGGAAAGAGAAGTTATAGAAAAGGGGGATAGCGGGTGGGTAACCCAGACTGCAACAGTGAATACACTCAAACATCTACATTTATGGTAAGTGTACACAACTGTACTATGTTCTTCGTGTTTCACTGTTGCAGTCATTACATTTGGGTAGAATCCCAAAGCTATGGATGGGGGGATGGAACTAAATAGAATTAGGAGCGGCTATAAGACCCTGCAGAACTGCAGTGGCAAAGCATGCCCTGGATTTAGAGAAGAGAGGCAAATGATAATGCTTTGTGAAGGTATGAACAGAGCTCCAAGTAGCAGCTTCTAGAAGGTCTTTGGTTGGAACTCCTCTGAGAAAGGCTGTTGAGGTAGAGTCAGCCCTGGTGGAATGTGACCTGATTCCCTTGGGCACAGGTTTACCATGATGCAAGTAGCAGAAACAAATGCAGTGGCTTATCCACTTAGAAATAGTCTGCTTTGATATAGCCTTCCCCTCCGATCCTGAAGCAAATGCTACCAGTAGTTGCTCAGACTTTCTTAGAGATTTGGTCCTGTTTAAGTATAATCTTAGTTGTCTGTGTACGTCCAATGAATGCAGATTCTGCTCCCCCTTGTTCTGCGGATTTGGGTAAAATGTTGGCAGGTGAATAGTTTGGTTAAGAGCC
Organism: Protopterus annectens; assembly: GCF_019279795.1. Lineage (NCBI taxonomy): Eukaryota > Metazoa > Chordata > Ceratodontiformes > Protopteridae > Protopterus > Protopterus annectens. The sequence goes on from NC_056745.1 coordinate 1,339,338,674, forward strand.
ACACTGGATACCACCTTAGGCATAAAGGAAGGATTGGCCCTGAGGGACACCGTGTCCGGGTAAAATGTAATAAAAGGCTCCACAGCCATGAGAGCCTGTAGTTCTAAAACCCTTCTTGCTGAAGTGATTGCCAAAAGGAAAGCTGTTTTCCAAGATAAAAATGTTATATCTGCAGTAGCTGCTGGTTCAAAAGGAGGCAGGGTGAGTTTTTCCAGCACAAAATTGAGGTCCCATGCAGGAGATGGTGATCTTCTGGGAGGCCTTAAATTTTTGGCCCCTCTAAGATACTGTTTTAGCAGAGGATGAGAAAAGATGGGAGGCTCCATGTTGTAACGAGCTGAGATGGCAGAGGCATGGATTTTTAATGAAGAAAAAGATAGGCCCTTGTCAAGCATCTAAGTCAAGTATTGTAAAATCTGAGGGATATTTGGTTTTGCTGTGTCCGTTTCTTGTGCTTGGTTCCAAGCACAGAATCTCTTCCATTTATCAGCATAAGATTTTCTAGTACTAGGCCTTCTGGCTTCCAAAATGACATCCATCACAGATTTACTGAGAGGTGCTGTTTGAATAATTACATGATTAGCCATGCTGCAAGGTTCAGAGTTTGGAGCTGTGTGTGCAGAATTTGATTGTTCTGCTGAGACAGTAGATGAGGTATTTGAGGCAAGTACCAAGGAGGGAGTTGAGACATATTCCTTAGAATTGGGTATCAGTGCTGGCGAGGCCAGTCCAGAGCAATTAGGATCATTTTTGTTTTTTTCCTATCTGACCTTTAGTAAGACCTTGGAGAGAAGAGGCAGGGGGGAAAGGCATAGACTGATAGGTTTTTCCAACTGAAGGATAAGACATCCACTTTCCATGCTTGTCTGTGATAAGTCCTTGTGCAGAATTTGTCCAGTTGATAATTTTGGGGAGAGGCAAATAGATCTATGTCTGGGCTCCCCCATTTCTGTGTTACCATGCTGAAGATTTGTGGATCCAGTTTCAACTCATGCGGGTCCATAAGATTTCTGCTTAGATCGTTTGCCAGAGTATTTTGTTTTCCTAGCAGGAATTGAGCTTGAAGATGTACTTGGTAAGTCAAAGCTGTGTTCCACAATGCCATGGCTAGTCTGCAAAGGGGGTAGGAATGTGTACCCCCTGCTTGTTTATGTACCACATAACCGTGGTGTTGTCCATCTATCAGTAGTTGTCCTGGATGAAGTAAGTCCTTGAAGGCTGTCAGGGCATTCTGAACAGCTAGCATCTCTTTCTGGTTGATATGCAGATGCATTTGTTTTGGGCTCCATATGCCCTGAATGCATCTCCCTGCCAGGTGGGCCCCCCCAAGCATAGTCTGATGCGTCTGTAGTTAGGGTTTGGGTGGCAGGGGGTAGAGTGAATGACAGTCCCTTGTTTTGGTGACATGTCTCTGCCCACCAAAGAAACTCCTGTTGCAGGCAGGGAATAAGAGGAATCATTGTTTCCAGACTGTGACAATGTTGACTCCATATACTTTTTAGGTACCATTGAAGTTTCCTCACATGCAATCTCGCACATGGAATTAGTAGAATGTAGGATGCCATGAACCCCAAAGCCTGCAGAATTTGTCTTGCAGATAACTAGGTTTTTGTTGCCATCTGTCTGAAGTATGTTGTCAGTTGCCTTCATTTGTCTGGAGTAAGGTAAGCCATTTGGGCAGTTGTATTCAAGCTTGCACCCAGGAATGTAATTTTCTGAGAGGGTACCAGTTGTGATTTCTTTTTGTTTATTGTGTACCCTAGGCATGTTAAAAGCCTTTTTACAAACGCCAGATGTTAAAGAAGAATGTCCTTGTTCTCTGCTTGAATGAGACAGTCGTCCAGGTAAGGATAAATTTGTATGCTTCTTTGTCTGCAAAATGCAATTACTGGTGCCAGGCACTTTGTAAAGACCCTGGGCGCAGTAGATAAGCCAAAGGGCAGTGCAGAGAATTGGTAATGCATAAAACCTGCCTTGAAGCGGAGGTATCTTCTGCACGATTCCCTTATTGGGATATGCAGGTATACCTCTTTTAAGTCTAGAGTCACTAACCAAGCGTTCTTGCCCAGCATAGGCAGTAGCTGTTGTAAAGTCAGCATTTTGAATTTTGGAATGTCCAGGAACATGTTCAAAATCGATAAGTCCAGTACTGCACGCCAGGCATTGTCTTTTCTGGGTACCAGGAACAGTCTTGAATAAAAACCTTGTCCTTTTTCCTGTTCTGGTACTGGATAAATAACCCCATATCCATGAGGGATGTAACTTGTTTCTGAGTGTCTGCAAATTGATTTTGTGGCAGATCTGGCCAACCGTTTGGAATTGGCAAAGTATGGAAAAGAAATCTGACCCCTGGGATATTATGTTTAATACCCACTTGTCCTGGGTAATTAACTGCCAATTTTGAGCATGAAGTGCTAATTTTCTCCCAAGGGGGCTGCCAAAAGATAAGTGCTTGGTGATGGTAGAGGGAAGTCATTGAGACTGTTTACTGTAGGGTTGTGCTTTGTTTCCTCCAGATTTGGAGGTGGAGGCACCCCATTGCTTTGACCTGTAAGAACCCTGCGATTGGTATCTAGAGCCTTTTAAGTGCCTGGATTTGTCTTGAGAGGCTCTGTTGGACACAGGAAAGGACCAGTTTTTAGTAGGCCAGTGCCTACTGAATCTGGGTGGCTACACTTGTAAGAAATCTTTTACAGTTTGCACAGATTTAGCTTTGTCTTCCATTTTCTTTAAAACCTCTTCTGCCTTATTACCAAAGTATCATGCTGTAAAAGGGCATCCAACAATTTAGCTTTAACATGATCAGGCAGATTTTGCTCCTTGAGCCAGGCATGCCTTCTAATCACAGATCCAGTAACTGCGGCCCTGCAAGGAATCAAAACCACACTGCAAAGTATGCTTTCTAACCTGTTCTGCTGCATGCAATAATTCCTGCAATTCTTTATTTTCCACACAATCAGAAATCAACATAATTTTCTGTTTCAATAAGCCCATAACATGCTGTTGATATTTAAGCATATGAAACTGGCAGTTTAAGGCCCTAATTGCCAAGGTTGCAGATGTATAAACCTTCTTTCCCCATCTATCCAGCGCCCTGGAATCTCTATCACAGTGGGTAGGATTGTTGGCTGTAGAGGCCTTTACACCTTTGGGACCCTGTGAGATAGTTTCAAGATGAGCAGCAGGATTTTTGAACAGAAATTTGTGGGAGTCAGGAACCCTGTAATATCTGTCTGGCTTACTAGGAGCCGGAGGTAGGGAATCAGGAGCCATGCTTGATTCCGAAAATACATCAACAATGTCTAATACAGGAGGGATAGCCAAAGGCCTATGCTGAGGAAGAAGGAGGAAATCCCTAAGCCTCTTTTTTGATTCAGAGAAATCCTGACTCTCCCAATGAAAATGTTCCCTTAAAGTATGCAAGGTTTCTCCAAAAGAATAATCCTCGGGAGGAGATGCAGATGGGATGGATTCTTCTGCATCTGAATCCTCATAGGGTGGTATAGAAAATTCCTAATCAGAAGAGGAATCAGAAGAAATGGAAACCTGATCTGAAGATTTATAATCAATGTCTTGCCTAGGCCTCTTAGCAGGGGGAGTTGGGAACCCCTGATCAAGGTAATTAAGTCCTCAGCCATTTTGATCATCTGTTTTTTAGGCATAGGGGCGTGACTCATGCTTTGGTTTTTTAGACTTAGAAGCTGATTTTGATCTTGCTTTTGAAGCTGGTGTCTGTTTTGTATAAAAATGTTGAGGCCTGAAAACACCCTCAGAAGCCGGTGCCTGCTCAGCGGCTCCAGACCCATCCAAGGGAGAGACATCTTTGGGTTCAATACTCTGAGAATTTTGCGGCATACTGGACTCCGCATGGGTCTCGGTAGAGGCCTGCGACTCAAACGTAGCGGGTATCAGGGGCTGCGAAAGCGCCTCACTGAGTACCGGCGAACAGGTGACTGGCTTAGGAGAAGCGTCGTCGGTTTTGGACCTCGATGGTCCGTCTCTATCTTTTTCTTTGTGTTTTTTTGTAAACTCCGGTAGTCGGATTGCTAACCGATGACATTTCAGGGTGATTAAATCAGGATCCAAAATATTTAGAAGCAAAAATATACCGACACTTAATAGTGCGTTGGTTAAATCTAGCACAAAACCGACAGCAAGGCACGTTATGATCTGGGCCTAGGCAAGGAATACAGTACAAATGAAAATCCTTATGAGGTATTTGCTTCCCACAAGTAATGCAATTATTAACTTTTACTGACATCGGTAAGGAGTAAGAAAAAGTTTCCCTGACGTGGTACTTAGCTTTAGTTGAAGACCGGTTCTGAAACTCGAATGTAAAAATTTCAGCAGTCGGCCAACTGGCACTTGCGAACTGCTTCTGCTTCAGGCACCGTGCGGCAAGAAAGACTGAATAAAATGGCGTCGGCTGCATGTTTTATACCCCTGATGACCTGACGTCATGGAAGAGGAGACAGCAACCGACGCAGGACCCAAGACTTGTTATTCAGGCCGACTTAGGGCAATCTGCCAGCAAATTACCCAAATGTAATGACTGCAACAGTGAAACACGAAGAACATCAGCCGCAAGGGAAAAAATTACCAAGGATAAGAAAGAATTAGCACAAAGGCTATTACTATCAGACTAATAGGTTATAAGAGATAGTATTTAGAAGATTACCGGTATTAAAGTATAAAATATGAAAATTTTACAAGCCTGAGCCAGTGAAGAAAATCCCGAAGCTTCAAGCAGCAAACGAGATCTAGGGAACAGCCGCTAAGCACCATGGGATAGGACTTAGCCTCGAGCCAGTAGAAGCTCTCGAGCTCTGGTATACGACTGAGTCGGAGCAGAGTTTTGGCTTCGAACACAACCAACAAGAATGAAGGCGAGATGGGACAACATATCATCTGTTTGGTTTTCTGTACCTGCTTATTCCCAGAGGAAGCTAACCTGATCAGGCTGACACTTCTGAAATGTAAGATTTTATATACCTTTCAAAATCAGGACCTTTGGATGGCTGAATGTAAAGTGTAAGCTCCAATGTAGCTCATAACCCAGATTTACACCCCATAATCAAGTGCTTGAACAATGAATACAGCCACAGCCACCATCTCATGTGGAAACCCAGTTGGAGACTGTTGCTCTGTGATGTGGTGGGTCTTCTGTCTCTTTTTTTTTGCATGCACTACACTAGTGGAAGAATCCCTGGGTTGGGGGAAGCATATCAGCAATAAAGAACAGCTGTGTAAAATCTTACCATAACCATAGATGTCCTTCACTTCCATGTTGCAGTCTTCTAGTTGTGGGACTTCCTGCCCTCAGACAACTTTTACGTCGGGTCCTATATAAAAGCTTCAGCTTGGCTGTTGCAGTGTGCGTGGGATGTCAGATGCAAGGCCATAAACCAGGGGCCTTAATGTGACATCTGCAGGCACAATCCTCAGAACTTGAAGGCCAGCAGGTAGAGTAGGAGGCCTAGCAGGTGGAAAAGCCAGAAGTGTCAGGTATGGGTCCCTGGGGTCCTTCTGTAGCATAGATAGGTCCAGTTTATATCTGGGGATAAGGAGAATGAAGAGGGGGGAAATAGTGGGTGGGAAGGAATACTGCAACATGGAAGACAAGGATATCTATGGTTATGGTAAGATATTACACAACTATTCTATGTCCTTCTATTCCTATGTTGCAGTATTCTAGTTGCGGGAGAGTTCCACAGCTTAGATGGATGACAGGGTGGCGGATGCTGATGAGGATTCTATAAAGCTCTGTAGGATTGCCCTGGCGCACCCTGCATGAGCTCTGGAGACTTGGTCAAGTTTGTAATGCTTGGTAAAAGTGTGGAAAGTGGACCATGTGTCTGCTTCCACAATGGATGCCGTGGTCCAGGCCTTTTATGAAAGCCTTGGAGGTGGCCACTGCTCTTGTGGAGTGGGCCTTTACTCCCACTGGGGGGCTTTTCCATGGAGGGAGTAGCATATACAAGTGGCTTTCCTGATCCAGGATGTGACTGTTTGTTTGGAGACTGCCTTGCCCAGAGCTCTGGGGTGGAAGGAAACAAACAGTTTCTGCAATTTGCTAATGGATTTGGTTTTGCCCAGGTAAAATCTTAATTGCCTGTGCACATCCAGGGAGTGTAGTATCCTCTCTCCTTCATTAGTGGGAGAGGGAAAGAAAGTGGGTAGATGGATAGATTGGTTAAGTGACGAGTCATTGACCACCTTGGGCATGAAGGAGGGACTAGTTCTCAGGGTGACCCTGTCCTTGTGGAAGTTAGTATACGGAGGACTGGCCATCAAGGCTTGCAACTCTGAAACCCTTCTGGCTGAAGTGATAGCCACTATGACTGTTTTCCATGTACATATTTGTAGGGAAGAAGTCCCAGCCAGTTCAAAAGTGTGTTGGGTAAGTTTTTCGAGAATGTAGTTAAGGTACCAGGATGGCGGGATGGGTTTCTTTGGGGGTCTCATGTGTAGCACCCCTTTAAGAAAGAGTTTCACATAGAGTCTGGCTAGCAAGGGTGGATCAAGAGGCAAACAGGCCAAAATAGCAAATAGATGTACTTTCACTGAGGAGTACAAAAGTCCACTCAATTGACACATGTAAGCAAGCACCAGGGGGGTATTGGCGATGAAAGGATCCTTGCCCTTGTCCAGACATCACTTAGTAAATATTTCCGATTTAGCTAAGTAAGATTTTCTGGATGTAGGTTTCCTGGCATCCCTCAGGACTGAAAGCACGTCCCCTGAGTAGTAGTGTCTGAAAAAGTTTATCACCTATAGAGTCAGGGATAACATCTGCATGTGTGGGTGGAGGAGAGTTCCTTTTTCTTGCATCAGTAGGTCCACCTTGTAGGGTAACTTGTAGTGACTGCCCTTGGTTAGATTGTGAAGTAAGGGGAAGCAGTGCTGCCTTGGCCAGTAGGGAGTCACCAACAAGATTTTCGGTTTGTCCTTCTTGATTTTCAGGATGACATTCTGAATTATTGGGAAGGGGGGAAGGCATAAAGAAAGTTTCCCTCCCAAGAGATGTTGAAAGCGTCTACTCTCCATGCTAGAGGGGAGTAGAACTTTGAGTAGAAGGTCTGCAGCTGCCTGTTCTGGGGGGAGGTGAACAGGTTTATTTGTGGAGTGCCCCACCAGTGGACAATATCTAGGAAGACAGTCCTGTCCAGCATTCATTTGTGTTGTGGAGAGGATGTCCTGCTTAGGAGATCTGCTTGCTTGTCCTGCGAGGGGATGCAGTTTGCCTGCAGGGACACGTTGTGGTGAGAGGCTGGGTCCCATATCAGCAGGGTAAGTCTGCACAGCTGATAAGCCTTTGTTCCTCCCTTTTGTTGAGATACTACATTACAGTGGTGTTGTCGGTCAATATCAAAAGCACCCCTGGTAAAAGTAGAGGGGTAAAGGTCATTAGAGCTAGGAAGACTGCTGTCATTTCTCTGACACTGATGTGTTTGGCCTGTAGAGAAGGGTGCCAGTTTGCCTGAACCCTGTAAGATGCCAGTGTTGCACCCCAACCTGAATCTGAGGCATCTGTATGCATTATTTGGGTTAGGGTGGGAGGTAGAAGTGGAAGTCCAGGGTTTAGCTGGACTTGCTGGATCCACCAGCTGATTTCTGTCTTTAGACAGGGAAAAAGGGCAATAACATCTTCTAAGTGATTCAGGTGCCGGGACCAAATGTTTTTGAGGTACCACTGTAGCTTGGGCATGTGCATTCTGGCCAGTGGTAGCATAGGGATGGTTGCTGCCATTAAGCCTATGAGACGAAGGAATTGCCTTGTCGTTACCTTCCGAGAGTGGAGGATTTCCTTGAAGTGGGAAGTCAGGGATAGTACCTTGTCCTGTGGGAGAAAGGCCTTAATTTTGTCCGTTCCGATTCTGCAGCCTAGAAAAAGCTTGTCCTGGTCTGGGTTCAATGAGGACTTTGGGAGGTTGATGGTGAAAGTACAGTTTTGTACCTACCATAAATGTAGATGTTCGAAGATCCACATTGCTGCAGTCATAACCTGTGGGTAGTCCGCTGTCCTCGGTCGGCCCGAATACCAAAGTATTAGGCTGGCGTCGGTCATGGGCGCTCAGATCTGACGTCAGTGCGTCCCAGTATTAAAGCGCATGACCGACGTCATATCCTCAGTCTTTTCTTGCCCCAGATGTCAGAAGGCCCAAAAAGAAAGGCCACAGCCTAAAATAGAAAAACCTCCAAAACCCATGTACAAACAATATCTACAACCTAAACAAACAAACACTCCAAACTACAGAGGGGAAGGAGGGAGGGTAAATTGGACTGCAGCAATGTGGATCTTCGAACATCTACATTTATGGTAGGTACAAAACTGTACTATGTTCTTCATCTCACATTGCTGCAGTCATAACCTGTGGGTAGAATCCCAAAGTAAAAGTAAAGGGAGGTTGGCCAAATCATAAAGCATTGGGGGCTGCTAATAAGCCCTGCAAGACTGCAGTGGCAAACCCAGCCCTAGACTTGGAATAAAGAGGGAGATGGTAATGTTTAGAAAAAGTGTGCACTGAACTCCAAGTAGCTGCTTCCAAAATATCTTTGGTAGCTACTCCCCTCAAAAAAGCAGTAGAAGTGGCAGTAGCCCTAGTGGAATGAGGTCTGATTCCAGCCGGAATCGCCTTACCATGATGAGAATAACAAAAGGCAATACAATGACCAATCCACTTAGAAATAGTTTGTTTAGAAATAGGTTTCCCCTGAGAGCTCAAAGCAAAAGAAACAAATAACTGTTGAGACTGTCTGAAACTTTTAGTCCTGCTCAAATAATAACGCAACTGCCTGTGAATATCCAAAGTGTGCAAAATTTTCTCCCCTTTATTTTGGGGATCAGCATAAAAAGTAGGCAAATGAATAGATTGGTTCAGGGCCACATTTGAAACCACTTTAGGCATAAAAGTAGGGTTAGTACGCAGAGACACCTTATCTTTATGAAAAATCAGGAAGGGCTCAACTGCCATGAGAGCCTGCAATTCAGAAACCCTTCTAGCAGACGTAATGGCCAACAAAAAAGCAGTCTTCCAAGACAAAAACTTTAACTCAGACGTAGCTGCAGGTTCAAAAGGAGGTAAAGTAAGTTTTTCCAACACAAAATTGAGATCCCAGGAAGGAGTAGGAGCTCTACGCGGGGGTCTTATGTTCTTTGCCCCTCTAAGGAATTGTTTAAACAAAGGATGAGAGAATAATGGTGGGTCACAGTCATAGTGAGCAGAAATGGCTGCAGCATGAACTTTTACAGAGGAGAAAGACAAACCTTTGTCTAATAATTCTGTAAGATATTGAAGAGAAACACTCAAATTAGGCCTGGAAACATCAAAACTCCTTGCTGTGCTCCAAATAAAAAATCTCCTCCATTTATCAGCATAAACTTTCCTTGTACTAGGCCTTCTGGCCTCCAAAATAACATCCAAAACTTGTTGAGGAAGCTTCGGCCCTTCAGGTTCTAGAACAGAACATGCCAGGCTGTTAGATGCAGGGACTGAATCCTGACATTGAGGAAATGATTGCCCGCCTGGGACAAAAGGTGTGGAATTGAAGGCAAAGGCCAAGGAGGTTCCCGTACTAAACTCCTCAGCAGAGGGTACCAGTGCTGTCGAGGCCAATCTGGAGCTATTAGAATCATGGAGGGCTTGTCTTGTCTGACCTTCAAGAGCACCTTGGGAAGGAGAGGCAGAGGAGGAAAGGCATAGATGTGAAGATTGCTCCAACTGAATGAAAGAGCATCCACTTTCCAAGCTGTGGGATGAAACATCTTTGTGCAAAACTTTGGCAACTGGAAATTCAGTGGAGAAGCGAACAGATCTATGTCTGGAGTCCTCCATATCACTGTCAACTGTCGAAATACATGAGGATCCAACTTCCACTCGTGGGGATCCACCATCTGTCTGCTCAAAACATCTGCTAAGGAGTTCTGTGCTCCTGGCAGAAACCTTGCCTGAAGAGTGAGGTGCATACTGAGAGCAGTCTCCCACAGAATCATAGCTTGTCTGCAAAGAGGGTATGAATGGGTTCCCCCTTGCTTGTTAATGTACCACATGACAGTTGTGTTGTCTGTTTGAATCAACACTTGTCCCGGGTGAAGTAAATCCTTGAAAGCCATCAATGCAAATTGGACTGCTAACATCTCCTTCAAGTTGATATGTAAATGTTGAAGTCTGGCATGCCACGTGTCTTGAACCCACTTTCCATTGAGGTGTGCTCCCCAAGCCTTGTACGCGGCATCTGTCGGTAAGATCTGACTCGCCTCTGGTCGGGTCACAGACCATTCATTGCCACCATGAAATTCCTGATGAATGCAAGATATTATTTGTTAGTTGAATCTATTATTTTGACAGTGTTGTGTCCATACATCATTGAGATACATTATGTAGCAGTACCATATGCAATGCAGCACCATGGGCTTAGGAAGTCTAAAGATGCCTGCCACAGACCCCAGGAAGAGACAATCCTTGCATTGCAGTCCAGGGTATGAGGAGACTTTTGCTGGAAGTAAAAAGCCATGGGGGAAAGCTTTGTCGAGTGTCTCACCATCTGGAACATGTTTTCAGTCTCACGCAAGACTGGACTAGAGATTTTACTAGACTGGACTAGGTTTCGTTCACAGAAATACCTAGGCACCCACACACTGCCATAACACTGTAGAGATGGTGAAGAAGCTTGAGCAATTTGAGCAGAAAGGCAAAATCGTCAAATAAATAATAATTTGTCCTTAGCAGCAAGAAAAGAACCTTATCAGGGGGCCAGAACCTTTGTGAACACAGGGCAGCAGTAGAGTAGCCAAAGGGCAATGCAGAGTTGTAAAGGCCTGTAAAAGTCCCAGCCAGCGCAGGCAGGATCTGCAACTGGGTCTGCCTCTTTGAAGAAAGATAAGCCTCTTTGAGATCCAGAGTTACAGTCCAGTGGTTGTTGCCCAACAGAGGCAGAAGTTGATTTTTGTCAAACATTTTGAATTTTGGAGTGTCAGGTATGTGTTGAGGATAGATAAATCAAAGAATTTTCTTGGTAATTTCCCTTTCTTTGGTACAGAAACGAAGCCCAATATAAAATCCTAGGCCCACTTCTGACCCATAGCAGCAAGTAAAGAAGAAGTAAAGAAAGCTAGAAATCTGTTTGTGAGCCTCTCTGAGGAACGCCTGAAATGCCTTGGCAATGTGAGGAAATGTGGCATAAAAAACTTGTAAAACTGGTTTATAAGGTTTATAATGTGTTGTCCTGGGTGACTAAAGGCTTCAAAAAAGAAAAGTGCCTTTCTCCCTAACTTTCCTCCCAAAGGAGGCTGGCAGCTGAAGATGCAGGTAATTGGGCCTGTTTACGAAAGGACTGGCCCACGAACTCACTTGTAGATGGTGCAGAGTGCAGGGGTGCAGGGTTCTAGGCCTGAAAAGAACCCTTTCCTCCCCCCCCACGCCTAGATCTGCCCCTAGACTGTAAATCAGAGAAAGGGTAAGCCCATCCTTAGTAGTAGTAGGCTGCTAAACTTAGGGGCTGCACCTGCAAAAAAAAGCCTCTTTCGGGAATGAGAAATCCTGACCTTCCCATTTAAAATGCTCCCTCATAGAATGCAAGGTTTCTGAGAAGGAAAAATCCTCTGGAGGAGAAGCAGAAGGACTGGAATCCTCTGTCCGAATCTGAATAAGGAGGAAAATCATGAGTGTCTTCAGCCGAAGACTCTGAGTAATCTGAAACCTGTTCCAAACTTTCCACTTCTGGCTCCACCTAGGCCTCTTATCTGGAGGGGCATAGAACCCCTGATTAAGGAAATTAAATCTTCTGCCATTTTAAGCATGTGTTTTTTAGGCACAGAGCCTGCAGAACTAGGACTGACACCTGAGGAGGGCAAACCAGGCCTGCCCTTAGAAGGTACCTTAGAGACTGAAGGAGAAGGCCTAACCACCTTAGGCAAAGAAGGGAGTACAGCAACCTGAGAGGCCCCTTCAGCCTGACCTGACTCCTGTGAGGCCACATCTTGGAAAATTAAAGTTTCCCCCTGAGACTCAGCTGAAACCTCGGCTGGATCTACAGCTTCCAGCGTAGTTTCTAAGAACCGGCGTCCGGGCGGACGGCTCATCCTGCTTGGACCTTAACGACTTATCCTTGCGCTTAGCAGAAGCAGGCGCCGGAGGATCCGGCGGCATATTGTAATACACCGCTTCCCAAAGACAAGCCTAGCGCAATCTAACCTACGTTTAATGGTGCGCTTATTAAACCTAGCACAAAAGCGAAACCAGACTACGTTGTGCTCAGGCCCCAAACAAGGAATACAAAGAGAGTGGTAATCCCTATGCGGTATTCGTTTCCCACAAGAAATACAATTATTCACTTTTTCTGACATCCGGAATTAACTGAGGCAAGAAAAAACAAAAATATTCCCCAGGGTACTTAGCCAACTTGGTTTTGGTCTGAAACTCAAATCTGAAAATTTCAGAGCATGAGCGGCACTTGCAAACGCTGCTTCTGCTTCGGACCATGCGGCAAAAAAGACTGAGGATATGACGTCGGTCATGTGCTTTAATACTGGGACGCACTGACGTCAGATCTGAGCGCCCATGACCGACGCCAGCCTAATACTTTGGTATTCGGGCCGACCGAGGACAGCGGACTACCCACAGGTTATGACTGCAGCAATGCGAGATGAAGAACATCCCTGGATTTTCCAGAAGAGACATGGTGAAGTGCAGATGTTTGAGAGGGTATCTTTTGACTCTGCCAGTATTAGGATGTCGTCCAGATAAGGGTAAATCTGGATTCCCTGAGTTCGGCAGAAGGCAATGGCTGGGGCTAGGCACTTTGTAAACACTTGGGGGGGGGGGGGGCAGTGGACAAACTAATGGGCAGAGCAGTAAACTGAAAATGAGAGGAGGACCCAGAGAAACACAGGAATCTTCTGTGGGAAGTCCTGATGAGTATGTGTAAGCAAGTCTCTTTTAGGTCCAAGGTGGCCATAAAGGCCTTGGCTGGAAAAAAGAGGTAGCAGAGTGGGAAGTAACAGTATTTTGAAGGTGGGTACCAGAAGGTGAAAATTTAGAAAGGAGAGATCTAAGATGGGTCTCCAGGGGCCCTGTTTTTTGGGGACCACTAAGAGACGGGAGTAGAATCTCTTTCCTTCCTGTCCTGAGGGGACAGGTTCTATGGTGCCTAGCTTTAGCATGCCTGACAAAACCTGTGGAAGGAGATGTAGTTGGTTTTTGGAGGGATATGGTATGCCTTTCCTGAGTGTTTTTTCTTTCCAGGACAGGAAATATCCTTTTCGGATAATAGTACCCATTGGTACATGGTGATGGTTTGGCAGAAGGGGAGGCAGTAGGGAAGGCATGCAGAGAGTGGCAGGTGGGCAAGGCAGTCACGCATTATTGGGACCTCCTCTGTCCTGAAAGGATTGTCTGGGCTGATGAGGTGGTGCATTAGGTCTGGATGTGGTAGGTCTTCTTGCCCCTCTTCCAGATTTGGAAGAGGAAGCACCCGTTTGTGGAGGGTTACGCCTTACAAAGGTGGTCTTAGCAGGGTATTTTCTATAATACTTGGGAATGGGGAGACCAGTAGATGTTTAATGTCCTGCAATTCTTTACTTTTTTCTTGCAGATTCTTGAAGAGATCTGCAGATTGTTTCCCAAAAAGGAAACTGTGATCCAGGGGGCATCCAAGATCTTGGACTTGAAGTCTTCTGGGAGATTCTGAAGTCTCAGCCAGGAGTATCTCCTGAGGACAGAAGCAAATGCTGCAGAGCAGGCAGATGCTTCTGCAGCATCGTAGCTGCATCTAATACAGTGCCTGGCTACTTGCTGAGCCAGGGACAGTTTGGAGGAAATGTCAGCCTTAATGGGGCTATCAGGGATAGAAGCCAGCATGGAGGAGGTTTGAAACACCAGGTCCAGAGCATACTTAGTCATGTGGGTCTGACAATTAATGGCTCTGAAAGCCAGTGTGGAGGAAGTGTATGCATTCTTGCCAATCCTATCCATAGATTTGCTATCTTTATCCGTGGGTAGGAGAGAGGTGGAAGGAAGCAGTCTGGATGGCTTATCAGGGGAGGTGACTCACTGCTGGGTCTGCCAAGGGAGGTTTAACTAAGAATTTTCCCTCCTCTGGCACCTTGTAGTAGTGGTCAGGGCACTTGGGGGCAGGTGGCTTCAAGTCTGGGGCCTGAGAAGCTGAATTAAAGTCATCCAAGTAAGCAGGCAAAACCAGAGGAACAGCAGAAGGGGAGGGGGATTCTACTTGAAAGAGCTCAAAGTACCTCTTTTGGGTGTCAGTCATTTGTGAATTATCCCATTTGAAATAATCTTTCATCTTGGTGATGGTCTCAGCGAAGGTAATACCCTCAGGGGGAGAATCCCCTTCAACAGATGCCTCATCAGGAGAATAATACTCCTTGGGAGATGCAATCTGGGAGGTATATGATATAGAGTCTTTTGAGGAAGAATCATGCTCTTTCTCCCAAACCTGAGCGGTCATGGGTGGGATGGAAGAGGCTGAGGCAGGCCTACGACTGAGTAAAGGTAGAGTGGTGGAGACTGAGGCTGAAGGCCTAAGAGCCATAAAGGCCTGCATGAGGGAGGAAGTGAAGGAGTGCCAATTCGGTAGGCCTTCTGCAGAGGAGGAGGCATGCTTGGTTTTCTGTTTCTTTTTGGCCGGGGTGGAAGATGGAGCCGGCCTGGAGTCAGGTTTTGAGGCAACCATTTTAGAAGTCTGGATCCCGATCGGAGGTATGACAGGATCTGGTTCCCCCTTGACATAGACATTGGTCAGTGTCTGGGTATGCTCCGAGGACGTGCCAGTTGTCGGGTGAGTAATGGCTTCCCCAAAAGATGTCAACTCTTAAATCGGCAGTTGGCAGAGAGTCAGTTAATGAAGCGGCAGGCGAGGAAGGCCTAGGGATCTTGGCCTTCTTACTCAGAGGTTCGGATGTAGCCTCCGATGTGGGATCCATTCTTAGGGCTAAACGCTTAAGGCGCCGGTCTTTTAGGTAGAGGTTTAATGTGGCCAGATGGCTGCGTAGGGTCTTCAGCACAAATGATTGACAAATGGAGCAGGCGGAATGATCGTACTCCCGTCCTAAGCAAAAAACACACCTATCATGGGAGTCGTTATGGGGCATCTGGCGCCCGCATTGATATTTTCCCTTTTTACCTGACATCAGCTAAAAATTGCTACAACAACCAAGCTTAAGCAATAACAATCGGCTATGTAAGGAAAAACAGAAACCCTTAGCTTTAGATGAGAAGTCTGAGAAGGAGCGATCACATGATGCGTCGGTAGTCTACAGCTGAAAATTTCTGAGGATTGTGTGTGCAGATGTCACATTTAAGGCCCCTGATTTATGGCCTTACATCTGACATCCAACGCATGCTGCAACAGCCAAGCTGAAGCTTTTATATAGGAGCCGATGTACGAGTCGCCTGAGGGTAGGAAATCCCACAACTAGAATACTGCAACACAGGAATAGAAGGACATCAACAGATTCTGCCCCCTTGACTTTCCCTGCACCTAAATAGTTTGCTTCTCTTACATCTGAACCAGGCAGTCCGGAGGACGTGTCTGACTTTCATGTCATGCACAGTTACACTAACACCACACTAGGGGACATGGACACAAAAGAAAGCAAGTGGACAGAGCGCTTGGTTAAGGCTACTTTCAAGTCACAAGCCACAGGCTGAAGCATATTTCCTGACTTATTTCTGTTTATTAGGTGCACAAGAGGTAGACAGTGTGTGTGTGGGGGGGTGGGCACCATATCTGGATCCATCAAATCAGGGGACAAGAAACTATCCAGCTCAATACCAAATACTGGTTGCATGGTCAGCCAAGTAAAAGGGTTACAAATCCTATACTATTCTCCCTCTAGATCGCAATCTAAAGAATATGTCTGTAGAGATACTTTTCTGAACACTGCACTGAGAAAATGACAGTATTTGTAGTAACACAGTTCAAAATATGTCACATTATTTGTTAACAGTGGGAAAATTAAGGACAATTTCAGCACCAAATGATTAAAAACATTCTAAACAGTATAGACAACAAATAAATCACAAACTGATGAAAAATTCCTGTCAAAAATGTTTCATATACAAAATGGTGCTAAAATAATTGAGACATAAATGAAAATATCACTTAAAATGCTGTGATCCTGCTCAATTACCTCAAATAATCATAACCCTAAAGAAAAAACTGCAATATCAGAAAGTTTTCTGTAAAAACATCCAAATGAAGCTTTTAGTCTAAACCAAAGGCCTTACTGTGCTGCTCAAAGTAAAAACAGAAGCACATACAAAATTTCTAATCAGAAAAAAACAGTCAAAGCAGTAGAATACACGATTCAAGTATTGTTTGACAAAGGCAGTGGGAGGAAATAAAATCCAATATTCTTTTTATATGAGCTCATCTGCTGAAAATCCAGAAAATGAAGTAGTCTTCTCAGAGATCGTTCTCTTACTGTGGCACTAGAAATACTGAAAGGATACTGTCTGTGCATCTGAAAGGCAGTCTCTGTACTCTCAACCTGGTTGGTCCATCACACCCACAGACCGGCAGAGGGAGGAGTTCTAAGCTCTGGGAACTGCCAGAGATAGGTTAAGCAGGGCATTTCTACCTATACGCCAGTAAGGCGTGCATTTGTTGAACATCAGTAGTATAACAGTGGAAATTGCAAGAGGGATTGAGCCTGTAAAACTATATTAATTACATACATTTTTTTATTTTTATTTTTTTTTTACTTAACATTTGTAACACAAAAAGATGTTGGGTAGACTTTTAGTGTCATCATGGTATAGGAACAATTTTTCATGACACGTACTACCATTAATGACCATTAGTAACATAAAAAACTTTCTTTGTAATTTCTCGGCCACTCGTGTAGCGCAGAAGGATAAAGAAAGCCCTGACTATGGCCCAGCAAAACTCAGGTTTGATTAGTGGCTTGGGTGGCTGAAGGAGAAGCAGAGAAGGAATGGGTGTGCCAATCCAAGGGGAGGATGCTTGTTGATACAAGTCCCTAAGGGCAAGCATGGTCCAAAGAAGGGAGCTGCCCTTGGACATAATCAATGAGCATGGGGTGGGGTGGAAAAGGGGTGGGTAGACCTTTACAAAAAAATATTCCTTGGATGGAAGCACAAAAAAGCCAAGCCCCCAGGTCACTCTCAGGTTGCACAACTGGCCCCAGTGAAAAGCACAGTAAGACCAGGGGAGTTACAGAGAATCTGCTAGACTGGGCATAGATATATTGGGTATGGATCTATGTTTAGCGATCAAATGGCACATTCACAGAACGGCCATTCATCGTGCACAAATCAGCGAACATGCTATTCATCGAAAAGCCACATGACCGTAAGAAATATCCTCGATCAATCACAGTTGATCAACATAAAGACAATAGCATGAACAGCATACTTACTGGTAATGTAGGGATAAGGAAATCTGCCCATTCCCCACTGTAGTGTGATCTTGGAATTGGTATATATATATATATATATATATATAGATATATATATATATATATAGATATATATATATATATATATATGTATATGGATCTACCTGACAACACCGACGCACTACAACACCGACAACAAAATAACCGACACCACATAACCGAAAGTTCACACGAAACCTCACATGCCCGACATACCACAATCCCGACAATCAACAAACAAAACAACTCCCCTGTCCAAAAAGCACACACACAACACAAGCACACCAAAATCCTCACAAACCCACACTAAACCTTACATACACAACTATCTACAACATTAACCCAAACCCTAACCTTAAGGTCAGTCACTATCGCACACTCACCTAACACGCGCCCTAACCCTAACTCACTTAACCCTCCCCTAACCCTAAAGACTGTCACTATCGCACACTCACCTGACCCGCTCCCTAACCCTAACTCACTTAACCCGCCCCTAACCCTAAAGACCGTCACTATCGCACACTCACCTAACCCGTGCCCTAACCCACCCCTAACCCTAAAGACTGTCACTATCGCACACTCACCTGACCCGCGCCCTAACCCTAACTCACTTAACTCACCCCTATCCCTAGAGTCCATCAATATCGCACACTTACCTTACTCGCACCCTAACGTCCGTCACTACCGCATACTTACACAGCCTTTTCCCATGTCAGTGTTCTCAGCGTCGGGGTTTTCATCCATCGGTCATCCCAGTTTTCGATCTTCTGGTGTCGGTCTTCTCATCGTCGGAATTATCAGCTTTCGGCGTTGTCAGGTAGACCCATATATATATATATATATATATATATATATATATATATATATATAAAATTAGCAGGGGGTACACAGGGTACAGATCCCCATTAGAAGTGGGTGCAGATCCCCATATAAGGGGGCCCCCCCACGCTAATTATATACAATTCCGACATTGCATTACAGTGGGGAAAGGGCAGATTTCCTTATCCCTATGTTACCAGTAGGTACATTCTTCATGCCGTTGTCTTTATGATGGCCAACTATGATCGTTCAAAGATATTTTTTACGATCATGTGGCCTTTCACACCAATGCACTTTTGCTGATTTGTGTGCGATGAATGGCCGTTCAGCGAACGTGACATCTGATCCCTAAACATGGACCCATTGGGTGCTCACGGCCAGGTCTGCAAACATGAGGTCCAAGAGGTAAAAAAAAACAACTTTCTTTTTTGCAATTTCTTAACTCAGCATTAAAAATGATTTAAACAGTATTTTTTAGGTTCTTTTTGGCTTCCACAGCTTCTTATCCGCTTGCCCACCCACCTTAAACTCCACCAGAATAACCCCAACCCATGTCCAGGGCCAGTGAGGAGAATGAGTATCCTGGTAAAATGTCATACTGCTGCTAGGAGTATTTTTTTGTTAATATCTTAACTTTTCTCTATCCCACATGACATCCCTAGGATGGGTGTACTAGCACTTCATCTCACCTCAGCATCAACTAAGTCACTACCCCTGCCTCCCATAGACAATATCCTCTCTGCATTCGCAGCCTCTGCTGATGATATACAGTGAGGTGCACCTACGGGTATTCCCTCTTCCCAGGATGGGCATACCCATCCTCTCATGCAAATGCTATTTGACACATGTTGCCCATAGTCAGAACTTTATCCCTCTAAGCCACAATGCTGGTAAAATGCTCTGAAGTGCTATGTCCAGATTTAAAAAAAAATCAATATTTTTCTACTTTATATTTTGTCACTCGGGATCACACAAGTTGCTGTTTCAAATTACACAAGTTCTGTTCCTCAGAATGTTGTGTGTGTGTGTGGGGGGTACTCTGTCCAACAGTACCACTTAAAGGACAGAGGTTTAAGAAAGAGGCTTGGTGACTACAACAATCTTGAAAAAGCAAGTGCTGTTTTTGTCTATCATCATCATATATTCTTACAGGTTTGCATATCCAAAATGCTTTCCACTACAGGTTTTCCATCCTTATATATTATCTGGCACAATTAATGGTCCTTATCTATGCAAACCAATCTCACCTTATCCCAGTAATTACTGAATTAAACCAATCTCTGCATGTGGGACAAAGAGAAAGAGAGACAGAGACACAAAAATTGTCTCTTTCTCCAGATAGGAAGTGAGGACCTTGACTAGAAATTCCTTGTGATGGCGACATCCGTCTTGTTATAAAGAGGCTCTCTGAGGCTGTGGTCAACTCTGATAAGAAGTATGTTTTACTCTTTAAGGCACCTGCAGCCTCATGCAATGGCACCAGAGTATAGTGATCATGATATTTTGACTGCTTCCTCCTAATGCACCTGCACATGCCAAAGAGTTTGTTTATACAAACAGCCAGCACCACCAATCTCAACAAGCTCCAAGGCATCAAAGGTGCAGGAGAACCCTGTAACCAGCAAAAAAGAGAGAGATATTGCCCACTAGTTGCTTAATATCTCCAGCTAACACTCAAGTTTATTTCTGAACCTGAATTGTCAGTGCAAAAAAAAATTATAATTTGGCCATATCCTATTCAAAAACCTTTACATGCTGAGCCACCATAAACAAACACAATTATGCAGCTCTGTTTTTAGCACAGTTTACATACAGAAAACGCAAACTACTATACAACCACTTAGTCTCCTGCATTCTTTCAGAAAAAAAGGGTAAAAATAGCTTTTCTCTACATACCTTTTTAGCTTCCAACATTTTGTTTTCAAAGATGTAAGAGATGCAGTTCCTCACCACCTCTAATCTTCGAGCACTGTTGGCTAGGGCACTGCCGTTTCGGTCAACTACTCCTACTATGGAAAAATCAGAAACCAATACAGACCATTGTCAGTAATGGGGAGTTTTAATTAGAGGTTTTAGACAACAATTAAAGAAAGAAATGAACACTCACTCACTCTACAAAAACAAATTTATACTTCTGGAATGTGTTTCAATAATAAAACTTAGATAGAACAATGAAAAATACTATCAAAGAAAAAAAACAGTTCAATGATGTTTTTACCATAAAGGCAATATTTTAAACAATGCCATGCTGCACCTAAGGTTAAGAGAGTAGCCAGATAGGAGACATGTAGACAGTTTTGCCCTCTTGGCCTCAAATGACAGTAATCTTTGGCATGCACTGAAAAAATCTCTTGCTCAGTGTGAAAGAGATGGGATGAAAATAAACACATTCAAATCAAAGGTCATGGTCATGTACTGGAAAAACACAAACTGCTCTGTGTGAGGAGAGAAGACTATCACAAATGGAGGAGTTTAAATATGATGGGATCTTATTAAATACATTTTTAAAATTATCACTCAAGGCATAGGTATACATTAACAAAAACATATTAATGTCTGCCCCATTTACATACATTACATATCACACATTTACTTTGTTATTATCATCAGCCCAACATTACATAAATTGTTGAATTCCTTCCTTCCCTTAAACCTCAACTCCTCCTCCTCATTCTTCTGCATGTAATGTTCCCACAATTTCCATTTATTTCTATGTAATGTAGTCCTTCCCTTTTCTAAAGATCCCTCTATCAGTTCTTTTCTCTCTTTTATAATAGTCAATGCTTCAAATACAGTTGGTATACACACTGATTTCCATTTTTTAGTAATTGCTTTTTTTGGCAGCCAACATAATTAAACTTAACAATGTCTTACTATGTCTAGGCAATTCAGATCATGTGTCCCAGCTCAAAAAAATATCATAACTCCAGTTACAGATATTTGCTCACCCAATATTTCTGACAGTACTCTGTAGAGAATTTTTAAAGTCAGCCAACTGATTACACTCCCAAAACACGTTCCCAGTTACCTTTTCCCCCATCCCACCTCCAAAATCTGCTATCTACCTGAGGAGCAATTCTTTTAAGTCTGTTTGAGGTATAAAAATACTTATGCAAACACTTCCAAAGATTCTAAACCTTCTGGACTTTGTTGCATACTTGGGAGCCATACATAGGTTCTCCCATTGTTTTCTTGTAATTTTTTCCCAGTTTCTCGTTCCCTACCTTTCTTAACCTCCTCTGATTGATACTTAAAAGTTTATCGTGTAATATTTTATATACCCTACTAAGGATCCTTTCTTTAATAGCAGTTTCTGTTCTAGATTCAACTAAAACCCTACAACAGCATGTCTTTAATTTAATATTCCCCAATCCCTTTCTCTTTGCCTATACTCTGAAGTAAACTGCTGGTAGGGGAGACAATCTCTAGTCTGCAGGCCAAACATCATGTTGACCTCATCCCACTCAATTACATTTTTCTCGCTAGTTATTTACTCACAATACCATGGTTCCTTTGCCAGTTTTCTCCAGTAAATTTCAGTCCTCACCTGCCTATTTTCTGTATCCCTACTTACACAGGATCATAGGAGGTTACTAGGCTACTGGCCCTGAGGCCCTTATAACCCTAGCCAAGCGTTTAGCCCATGTTTAGACAAATCAGCACTCAAAGCCCCTGTCCAGCAGGGACACAGGTTGAATCTCAGGGGTGCATTTTCTGTTTCCCATCCAGTTATCCAGGTTGCGCTTAAAAGGGGATAATGAGGTACTCTGCTTGATGTGGAGAGGGAGTGTATTCCATAGATGAAGGAGTCTCTGGGGCACAAATCTGTCCTGCCAACAAGTCCTGTTGATGTCACAGACCAGGTAGAGGTCGCCCGTACAGGTTGCTCAAGTGGAGCTTGACTTGCGGATATGCAGCAGTCCCATCAAGGTGGGATCTGAGATTGCTTTATATGCCAGACAGAAGTCACCTCTGAGGAGTCCGTATGAAACTGAGTAGAGTGGCAGGGCTTCTGGCATATCTGTGTAGGGTAGATGTTTGAGGCCCTGGATTCTTCTGGTGAGGAACCTCTGTGGTCTCTCCAGCTGCTGCATTTGCTTTGAGAGGTACATGCTGTACTCAATAATTGGCCTTAAAAGGGAAGAATACAGGGATGTTATGACCTCTATGTCCCTGGATGAGATACGCTGACTTAAGTGGTGGGCCATATAGAAAGCTTTCCGTACAATGGAAGCAACATGGTAGTCAAAATTCAGGTTATCAACCTGGGTGCCCAAATCCCTCACTACTAATTGCATACTTAGGACGTTATTAATGTGATATGTGGGGACGTCACTCTCCCCAAAGGAGATGATGGTGCATTTTCTGGCATTCAGCTAGAGGCCATGTCTCTGGCACCACTGGCAAAATACTCTTTCTCCATTTTCTTGTTGTCTAAGACCTTTGAATACTTTCTGCTATGAATATAATATTCTGTATGGTTATTCTCCTTAAGGATCTGCATCCAAAAAAATATATTGTGGTCTTGTTCAGAAGTGCAGCAAACAGATAAAAGAAACTGACCAATGGATGGATACAGATGTGGCTATCCTGTGGCCGATCATACAGAAAGTGAGAGTTTAGTGACAGGGTGAAATGCTCATATACACCAGCAATCTATGCCACCATCCTTGCATATGATTGCGAGTTTAGAAAAATCAAAGGATAAGAATGATTGTTATAGGACAGACCAATGGCATTGCACAATCCAATGTATTGTGTACAAGTGCATTATCTAGAAATCCCATAATTACTCACCTGTAAAAATGTAAGCACTGTGCATGTTTGCATACTTTCATGTACACTTTTATTCAATGCACATACACATTTAATTCCTGGCACCGCTCGTGTTCCAGCTCCCACAGTTAAACTCACCATTATGTCTCTTTCTCTTCTTCTACAACTATTCATGTTACATCAAATTTTGTTTTCTTTTACTCCAATTGTTCCCTCTACTCATGCCAGGGTTGCCAGATTTCCAGCAAAGCAGGTAGGGACAAAAAAAAAAAAAAAGAAGGTCTCTCACGGCAAAGTGAAGACCAAATAAAAAAAAAGGTTTTCGGCGGCTCATGTTTAATGCATTGCAGTTCCGCATTAAACACGAGAAGCTCCGTGTTTAGCGATTTTTGATTGGCCCGTATACCGGCATATGGGCCAATCTTCAAAAATCGCTAAACACGGAGCTTCTCGTGTTTAATGCGGAACACAAGAAGCTCCGTGTTTAGCAATTTTTGATTGGCCCGTATGCCAGGTATACGGGTCAATCAAAAACAAAAAAAAACAAACAAACAAAGTGGAGGCTGGCCGGGATTTAAACCGGCAGGGCGGGACTCGGGATCAGGCTACTGATCTCGAGACAGTCCCGCCCAAATAGGGACATCTGGCAACCCTGACTCATGCTGACATTTATTACCATACAATTCTCCAATCCTACTCTGTCTTCTAACTCTACTTTCTACTTACATTAAATCCTTCTCTGCAAACTCCAACAATCTTCCCTTTAATAATGCCTTATTGCTCTCTCTCTCTCTCTTCCTAATTGTAATCTTTTCCATTTTCATTAATACCCCCTCCATATCCCTTTCCATTTTCATTAATACCCTCTCCATATCCCTCTTCCTCATTACACTGCTTTGCAACTATTCTTTCTCCCTTCTCCTGAAAATAATCATTGTGTCAATCATTTTGTAATTTTTATTCTATCATATTTTGTATTGTCTAGATTTTTCCTTTTATTGTTAGGAATGTGCGACTTTGTGGAGCTTTTCTTCCTGGGTCTCCACTGAAAAGGGCCTTACATGTTCCATTTGGGAAATTCCGGTAACCAAACAGATAAATAAGATTTTGCCATTTTATATTTGACATCAAAACCTAAAATCTATTTCAAAAGTGCTTCCTGTTTACCTTTTATGAAATGTAAACCTATTTTCTCTTTGTCTCTTTCTAGGCTGTGGTTGAAATGGATTCTTGAATATGTCAACCTCCCTGTTAACCAAAAACAAACAATCCACGATACTCTGAGTGAAGTATCTTTTAATCCTCTTGGTTGACAACAGATGAGGTGGTTTGGAACCCAGTAAATATATCCCATGGCTGCATTCCAATGGAAATGCCCAGCCTCACCCACTGGGAAGAGGCATCAAAGCAGAGTTGGGACACATTAAAAACACATCTCTCAACTTCCTGAGGAATCAACATGATAATGGGAATACTGCTTGTCCTACCATGTTCAGTTTGCTACTACTAGGACCAACACCATGCCAAGGCAGTTTACAAAATGGATGCAATCCATCTGGTCACAAGCAAGATGTGAAAGGCTGGTTAATGAAGCAAAAACCTACTGTACACTAAGGTGTCTTTATTACACTCAGTGCTCTCAGAGAACTACTTCTTGTTTGGGCAAGGTCCTTCTTGCAGGAGTAATACTATATAAGATGAGAACGTACAATACTTACAGGCCCAGGAGAATGAATTATAAAGCAGTACCCTATAGGACTGCAGTGGTAAAGTTACCCTAGCCGCAGACTTAAAGTCCACTTTGTACAGCACTGAAAAAATGTACACTGAAATGTACAGCTGTCTAAAGTACAGGTATTTACCGCTACTACAGATCTACTGACAGAATCTGAAGAAATCCTAAATTTTATGAATGAGACTGAAGTGCTAACTTCAGTTTTATGCACTTTTAACAATCAATTTCATTGTCTACTGACCTCTCACCTTATTGTCATATTTATTTAAGCAGTATTTTTCTTGCATTTTTATAAAAAGTCATCTTATACAATACAGAGTGCCATATCTTGTTAGAACACACTAACTATCCTGACTTGTTTACAAGCTTAAAATAATATATGTAAGTAAAACATGAAAGACTCGCACTTCCGCAAAACTGCCTGCAATACTCACATTAAGTAATAAAGAAGTGGCACTAAAAAGAGAATGGAATCGTTAAAAGACAACTATGGGGTACAGCCATTGTTTTCTCCTCCCTTATGTCTTTTTTCTCCGTACATAGCAATCCAGCCACTCAAATGTAAGCTTCACGCAAGGTGAAGCATTTATTTTATCATTTCCCTAATTCCCGTATTCACCAACAGAGGTAGCACTAACCATATTTCCTGAAACTTTGGTCTCACAATTATACAGCATTTGCTAAAGCCACTCAATTTTTCAGTAACTGTAGCCCAAGACACTCCCACCTTAACTTGTGATATTCAAGAACACCCTCTTCTCAATTAAACATTCATTCCTGGCCTTAAGTCTATGAATTACTATGCATAAACCTCCTCATCCATAAGCAAGAAAGTATAGTGTACAATGGAAGTACAGAGTACAGTTGTGTAAAATCCTACCATAACAGTAGATGTCCTTTCCTTCACTGTTGCAGTATTCCTTACGTCTGGGATTCCCTGCCTTGTGTAGCCCATCTGGCCAGTATACAAAAGTCTACTGCTGTTTTAAGGTATGCTGTACGTCACACATATGCTCCTTGCAAAGTATAGGGCATAAAGATGACGTCCAGACTTACCATCCCCAGAATTGATAGCCCCAATCCAATGAAAACCAAGAGGTAACCAGTACCTCCAGTAGGGAAATGGATGCGGGGGAAGATGGATAGAGTGAATATTGCAACAGTGAAGGAAAGGACATCTACAGTTATAGTAAGATTTTGCACAACTGTACTATGTCCTTCCATTCACTGGTTGCAGTATTAGTCACATCTGGGAGAGTGCCAAAGCTCAAGAAGAAACTTGGGAGGAGGAAAGACTAGCAGAGCCCTCTAGGATGTGATGAAGGATGGCCCTAGCAAAACCAGCGCTAGCTCTGGAGATTCCATCCAACTCATAGTGCTTGGTAAAATTATGCACAGAACAACAAATAGCTGCTTCAAAAACAGAGTTAGTATCCAACCCCTTGAAAAGAGCACCAGAAGAAGCCACAGCTCTAGTAAAATGAGCCTTCACAGAAGAATGAAGGCTCTTACCATGAAAAATGCAACAAAAAGAAATAGCCTTTGAGATCCAAGAAGAAATAGTTTGCTTGGATACAGCTAAACCTAGGGACCTAGGATGAAAAGAAACAAACAACTGATCAGATTTCCCAATACACTTGGTCTTATCCAAATAAAATTGGAGCTGTCTATGCACATCCAAAGTATGCAGCACCCTTTCCCTGGCAAATTGTGGAGATGGGGAAAATGTAGGCAGATAAACTGACTGATTGACAACTCATTAATTGCCTTGTGCATAAAAGAAGGACTGGTATGCAAGAACACCCTGTCCTTATGAAACAACAAAAAAGAGGACAAGTGATAATGGCTTGAAGCTCAGATACCCATTTGGCAGAAGTAAGGGCCAGCAAAAGAACAGTCTTCCAAGAGCAATGCTGCAAGGAAGCTGAAACAGCACACTCAAAAGATGCCAGAGTCAACTTCTCCAAAACAAAATTAAGATCCCAGGGAGGATGAACAGGCTTTCGTTGAGGTCTAATATAAAGGACGCCTTTAAGGAATTGTTTAGCTTCAAATCTAGAAGTTAAGGGAGTAGAGAAAGGCAGATAAGCAAAGACAGCTGATAAGTGGGCCTTAACAGAAGAATAGGCCAAACCAGCATTGAGCAACACACCCAAATAAGAAAGAACCAAAGGAACATCCACAGTACGTGGATCCAGATTATGACAAACACCAAACAGAAAACCTCTTCCATTTGGATAAGTAGGATTTCCTAGTACTGGAATTTCTGGCCTCCTCCAGAACCCTGAGTACGTCCTCAGAAAAAAGGTGTCTATGTGGAATCAAAATCCTTTCACCCACAGTGTCAGCTGAAGAGTGGACAGGTGGGGATGGATGAGAGATCCCTTGTCTTGTGTGAGTAGATCCACCATGTGAGGTAACTTGTAATGATTACCCTTGGCTAAATGCAGAAGAAGAGGGAACCAAAGCTGTCTCGACCAAAAGGGAATTACCAACAAAATGTTGCTGAATCTTGAACAGGACTTTTGGAATGAGGGGAAGGGGAGGGAATGCAAAAAGAAACATCCCCTTCCAAGAAAAAGACAGTGCATCCACTTTCCACACCAGAGGATCTGGGACTCTGGCACAAAAAAGAGGAAGTTGTCTGTTCAAAGGGGAGGGCAAATAGATCTACTTGAGGAATGCCCCACTAGTAGGCAATGTTCATAAACACATCCCTGTGTGAAGCATCCATTCATGGGATGGCATTATGGACCTGCTCAGAGTGTCTGCCACTATGTTTTGATGTGAGAAAATGTAAACTGCTTGAAGAGTCACTTTATACTGGACATCAATATCCCATACCAGGAGTATCAATCAGTAAAGTAGGTAAGGTCTTGCTCCCCCATGTTTGTTTATATATATCACTGTGGTATTGTCTGTGAACACCTTGAGAGGTCCTGGGGAGAAGAGAGGATGAAAAGCCTGAGGAGTCAGCAGAAGGGCTTTCATCTCTGACACCGATGTGCTTCTTATGTTGAAGAGGTGGCCACCGCCCCGGCACCTTTAGGGATCCAAAAACTGCTCCCACATGCCACATCTGAAGAATCTGTGAACAGTTTCTGAGAAGGACGAGGGGGATATAAAAAGAGCCCTGGATTAAAGACAACTGTTGGAACTACCACTAAAGTTCCTTCTTGAAACAAGGTAGAAGAGGAACTACAAAGTCTAGAGGATGTGCGTGTTGAAGCTAAACTGGCTTCAGGAACCACTGAAACTTTCACATATGGAGTTTGGCCAGAGGAAGCATAGGGATAGTGGATGCCATGAAACCCAGAGCTCTGAACAGCTCTCTGGCTGTATGGGAGGCCAGAGGAAGAAGAGTTTGATAGAAGAAAATGAGAGTTAAGCCCCTGGGAGGAGGAGGGAGGGATGGCAGCATAAGCACGGTGTGAATCCTGTAACCCAGAAAAACACGATCCTGAGAAGGAGTCAGAAGACTTTTTGAAGTTTATTGTGAATCCCAGGCCCTGAAGAAGGGAAATGGCAAAATTAAGATTTTGCAACAGGATCTCTGGAGAGGAGGTGTGAATCAGTAAGTCGTCCAAGTAAGGAAATACCTGGATCCCCTGAAGCATGCAAAAAGCAATTACAGGAAAGGCATTTGGTGAATACCCTTGGGGCAGTAGAAAGGCCAAAGGGCAAAGCACAGAACTGAATATGCCAGGAATCAACAGAAAAACAAAAAAGCTTCCTGAAAAAGGGAGGGACAGGAATATGAAGATAAGCATCCTTGACATCCAGAGACACCATACAAGCTTGAGGAAGCAAAAGAGGGAAAAGGTTTGAAAGGAGAGCATTGGAATAAAGTGAGCACCTTCGGAAAAGTGCTGAGATGAGAGAGGTCTAAAAAAGGTTTTCAAGTACCTCTTTTCTGGGTACTAGAAACATGCTGGAATAAAACCCTCTCCCTCTTTGGGAAAAAGGCACCTATTGAACAGTACCCCAAGTCAAAAGGTCTCGAAGCACCTCTTGGGAAAAAAGTTGTTTTTCCCGAAAAGGCTGAGGAATGCCCATAAAGGGGGCATGGGAGGTTCCATACCATGAAATACCCCTGGCAAATAATGGACAGAACCCATGAATCCTGAGTAATCGGAAGCCAAACAGGGAGAGAGAGAAAGGCAAAGAGAAAGAGGAATGTGGCTGGGAAGAGACAGATGTAATCAAACAGCACATGGTTTATCTGAAAAGGAAGACTTCCAAGTTCCTGAAGTCTAAGTAGCCTTAGCAAAAACAGCAGGAGGTTTCAGAGGTTCCAACTGCAGCAACTCATAGTACCTCTTATGGATTTCAGAGACCTGAGCACAATCCAATTTAAAAAAACTCCATCATCCTGGAGGATTATGTCCCCAAAACAAATTTCTTCGAGAGGAGTATCAGGACTGTTAGATTCCACATCCTCAGACCCATAGTCCAAAGGATAAGGAATTTGTGAAGAGTAAAACAAGGGATTCCTCATCAAAATCCAACTCTCCTCATAGGAATCCTGTTCCCTGGGTCTTTTAAGTGGAGTAGAAGAACAAATGGGAAACAGAACACAGGCCGCCTATGGAGGCTTTAGAGCCATCAAAGCATTAAACAAACTCTGAGTGAAAGCCTGCCACTCACTCTGTGGATCCCTAGGAGTATGAGAAAAGTACAGTTGTGTACACTTACCATAAATGTAGATGTTCAAGTGTATTCACTGTTGCAGTCATCACACTTGGGTTATCTGCCTGCAGGTAGCCCTCAGTCAACATGAATACCAGGGTCTTGGGATTTCTGAGTCGGATGCTGTCGCCTCATCCATGATGTCAGGGGTATAAAAAGTACAGTTTTGTACCTACCATAAATGTAGATGTTCGAGTGTACACCCTGCTGCAGTCATCACACTTGGGTTATCCTGTCGTCAGGTGGTCCTGCAGTCGGCTGGAATTCCAAAGTCTTGGTCCGGCGTCGGTTGCTGTCGCTTCTTTCCTGACGTCAGTGTGCCAGAGGTATATATAATGCAACCAACGCCATTTTCTTCAGTTTTTCTTGCCCCAGATGTCAGGTGTTCCCAAAAAGGTGGTCAGTAATTAGTACCAAATTGAGTAAACTTGCACAAACACAAAATCCCTTCAGCTATAAGCAAACACATCAGGAAGGTATTGAAGAGATTTAGCCAGTAGGTCAGAGGGGATGGAGGGAGGGTAACCTGGACTGCAGCAGAGTGTACACTCGAACATCTATATTTATGGTAGGTACAAAACTGTACTATGTTCATCGTGTTACCCTGCTGCAGTCATCACACTTGGGTTGAATCCCAAAGCTAAGGATGGGTGGAGGTATCATAGAGGGTTAGAGGAGGCTAGAAGGCCCTGCAGAACTGCAGTGGCGAAGCCTGCCCTGGTCTTAGAGTAAAGTGGTAAGTGATAGTGTTTGGTAAAGGTGTGTACTGAACTCCAAGTTGCAGCTTCCAAAATCTCTTTGGTTGGAACCCCCTTGAGAAAGGCTGTAGAAGTAGCTGTTGCCCTGGTAGAGTAGGGCCTAATGGTAGCAGGAACTGGTTTTCCATGATGGGTGTAGCAAAAACGTATGCAATGGCCTATCCATTTGGAAATGGTTTGCTTTGATATAGCCTTCCCTTGAGAAGCTGTACCATAGGATACAAAGAGCTGGTCAGATTTTCTGAAAGCCTTAGTTTTTTCCAAGTTGTAACGAAGTTGCCTGTGAATGTCGAAGGATTGCAGGAGTCTCTCACCTTTGTTCTGTGGATTTAGGAAGAAGGTGGGTAAGTGGATGGTTTGATTTAAAGCCACACTGGAAACCACCTTAGGCATAAAGGAAGGATTAGTTCATAGAGAAACTCTGTCTTGATGAAAAATGAGGAAAGGTTCCACTGCCATTAGTGCCTGTAGCTCTGAGACTCTTCTAACTGAAGTTATTGCTAGCAGCAGGGCAGTCTTCCATGTTAGGAACTCAAGATCTGCAGAGAAAGCTGGTTCAAAGGGAGGTAGCGTTAGTTTTTCCAGAACAAAATTGAGGTCCCATGTTGGTGTAGGTGCTCTCCTGGGTGGTCTAATGTTTTTTGCCCCTCTGAGGAACTGCCTTAGAAGTGGATGCGAAAATAAGGGTGGATCCGTGTTGTAGTGGGCCGGAATAGCTGAAGCATGGATTTTAATGGAGGAGAAAGAAAGTCCTTTGTGCAACATCTCAGTTAAATACTGTAGAATGTGAGGCATGTGAGGCTGAATTGTGTCTTGGCCTTTAGATTGGTTCCAGGCACAAAACCTTTTCCATTTGTCCGAATAAGCCTTCCTGGTGCTTGGCCTCCTAGCTTCCAGAATAACATCCATAACTGCTTGGGAAAGAGGAGCTGGCTGGATGCTTAGTTGATTTGCCATGCAGCCAGATTTAAGGTTTTGAGCTGGCTGTGAAGAATCTGATTGTTTTGTTGTGTGAGTAAATGGGAAATTTGTGGTAATATCCATGGTGGGCCGTGGGCCATATTCCTCAATAGCGGGTACCAGTGTGCTGGCGTG
Organism: Protopterus annectens; assembly: GCF_019279795.1. Classification (NCBI taxonomy): domain Eukaryota; kingdom Metazoa; phylum Chordata; order Ceratodontiformes; family Protopteridae; genus Protopterus; species Protopterus annectens. Next base: position 1,339,369,965 of record NC_056745.1, read on the forward strand.
GCGAGTCTGGGGCTATGAGAATCAGTTGTGGTATCTCCTTTTTGACTTTCAGAAGTATCTTTGTGAGGAGAGGCAATGGAGGGAAGGCATATACTGTCAGGTTTTTCCAACTGAAAGAGTGCGTCCACTTTCCACGCTTGATGGTGAAGTGCCCTTGTACAAAATTTTGTTAGTTGATAGTTTTGAGGGCTGGCAAACAGGTCTATGTCTGGAAGGCCCCATTTTTGAGTTATCATTGTAAATACTTGTGGATCTAGTTTCCACTCGTGGGGATCCATGATGTTTCTGCTGAGGTCGTCTGCCAATGTATTCTTCTGTCCTGGCAGGAATTGAGCTTGTAACTGAACTTGGTAAGCCAGAGCTGTGTTCCATAAGGTCATTGCTTGCCTGCACAGAGGGTAGGAGTGAGTACCCCCTTGTTTGTTTATGTACCACATTACTGTGGTGTTGTCCAGCTTTATTGTCAGTTGTCCTGGATGTAATAGATCCTTGAAGGCAGTCAGTGCTTTCTGTACAGCTAGCATCTCTTTTTGATTCATGTGCAGATTCCTTTGATCTGCAGTCCATACGCCTTGAATGCACTGTCCTGCCATGTGAGCCCCCCAGGCATAATCTGATGCATCCGTTGTAATAGTTTGCCTGGCTGGGGACAAGATGAAAGGCTGACCCTTATTGAGGTGACATGCCTGTGACCACCATAGAAACTCCTGTTGTAGGCAGGGAATGAGAGATATCATTGTATCCAAGCTGTGGCTGTGTTGAGACCATACGTTTTTTAGGTACCACTGTAATTTCCTCATATGCAGCTTTGCAAATGGTATTAGAAGTATGCAAGATGCCATGAAGCCCAAGCCCTGCAGAATTTTTCTTGCAGTTAATTGGGCCTTTGTTGCCATTGTTTTGAAATATTGAGTCAGTTGTAGTTGTTTGTCTGGCGTCAGATAAACCTTCTGGGCCGTTGTATTCAAGCTGGCACCCAGGAATGTCATATTTTGTGAGGGTACTAGTTTTGACTTCTTTTCGTTTACTGTGTACCCCAGGCAATTTAGTAGATGTTTCACAAAAGCCAGATGATGTAATAGAATGTCCTTGCTTTCTGCTTGGATGAGGCAGTCGTCCAGGTATGGGTATATTTGAATTCCTCTTTGTCTGCAGTATGCAATTACTGGTGCCAGGCATTTTGTGAAGACTCTGGGCGCAGTAGAAAAGCCAAAGGGCAGTGCAGAGAATTGGTAATGGGTTGAACCTGCAATGAAATGGAGGTATCTTCTGCAACTTTGTCTGATAGGGACATGCAGGTATGCCTCCTTGAGGTCCAACGTTACTAGCCATGCTTCCTTGCCCAACATGGGAAGAAGCTGCTGTAGTGTTAGCATCTTGAATTTGGGTACTTGCAAGTAAGTACTTAGAATTGAAAGGTCCAGAATTGGTCTCCAGGCATTGTCCTTTCTGAGCACTAGAAAGAGTCTTGAGTAAAGTCCTTGACCTTGCTCTCGAGTAGGTACCAGTTGAATGGCTCTCATGTCCATGAGAGCTGTAATTTGTTTTTGTGCCTCTGCCCATTGATTTTGTGGCAGATTTGGCATTCCTCTTTTCATTGGCAAGGTGTGAAAATGGAATCTGCATCCTCATAAAATTATGTCTAGGACCCATTTGTCCTTTGTGACAATGTGCCAGTTGTCTGAAAGAATTGCGAGTCTTCCTCCCAAGGGGGCTGCCAAGAGAATGTTGCTTGGCCAGATGAGGTGCAAGTCATTGAGTTTGCCTTCTGGTAGATTGGGACCCGTCTTCTCCTCCCTTCTGTGTTATAGTGCCCCATTGGCGAGGTTTATACTGGGCTTGTGGTTGTCCTCTGCACTTGGGCATCTGTATTTACCCCTCTGTGGTCTGTCTGTAGCTGGAAAGGACCAATTTTTTGTTGGCCAGTTTCTGCTGAAGCGAGGGGGCTGTACCTATAGGAAATCTTTGACTGTCTGCATAGATTTTGCCTTATCCTCCATTTTCTTTAAGACTTCTTCTGCTTTAACTCCAAAAAGAACATCCTGCTGTAAGGGAGCATCTAGACGTTTTGCTTTAACATGATCAGGTAGAGTTTGTTCCTTTAACCAAGCATGCCTACGTATAACAGACCCAGTGACAGCTGCTCTGCAGGAGGCCTCCAAAGAATCAAACCCACACTGTAAGGTATATTTTCCCACCTGTTCAGTGGCATGCAACAGATCCTGCATTTTTTCAAGTCAGATTGTTGAGGGAGAGTGGTCATTTTTTGCTTTAACTGAGAGATTAGAAATTGCTGATACTTAAGCATGTCAAATTGGCAATTTAGTGCCCTCATAGCTAGAGTGGCTGAGGTGTAAACCTTTTCCCCCACCTGTCTAGTGCTCTGGAATCCCTCTCAGAAGGTACAGGATTTTTAGCCATAGAAGCCTTAGCCCACTTGGGACCCTGGGAGATTGTCTCTGGGTCAGCAACAGGGCTTTTGAAAAGAAATTTGTGGGAATCAGGCACTCTATAATATCTGTCAGGCTTAGCCGGAGCAGGAGGTAGAGAATTAGGGTTAAAACTGGATTCTAAGTAAACATCATCCACAATGTCTAAAACTGGTGGGATGGCAAGTGGTCTGTGTTGGGGGAGTAAAAGAAACTCTCTGAGCCTTTTCTTCGAGTCAGAGTAGTCCTGACCTTCCCAGTGAAAATGTTCCCTCATAGTGTGTAAAGTTTCCCCAAAGGAGTAGTCTTCAAGAGGAGAAGCTGAGGGAATGGAATCCTCAGCATCAGAATCTTCATAAGGGGAGAAGGAGTAATCTTGGTCCTCAGAAGAGTCTGAAGAAATGGACACTTGTTCAGAGGATGCATAATCTTCCTCTTGTCTAGGCCTTTTGTCAGGAGGGGGCAGGGAACCCTTGATTAAAGTGATCAAATCTTCAGCCAATTTTGAGCATCTGTTTCTTAGGCATGGGGCCAATAGGAGTCTTCGTCTTAGAATACGATTTAATGGTGAGCGTCGTCAGGCTGAAAACGCATTCAGAAACTGATGGCGTTTCTGCAGCACCGACATCTTTTTCATCAATGTCGTCGGTAGGGCCTGAACTAAATGGCTGCATCGGCCTGGTACATTCCGTCAAAAATTCTGAAGCAGTCTCGGGTTCTAGATCTGCGGTAGTCAGGGGCTGCGTCGGAGCCTCACTGAGGACCGGAGAATGGACCAGCCGAGGCCTCGGAATCTGGCTTAGGCCTGGGCTGTCTGTCCTTATCCTTGCGTTTTTTTGTGCACGCCGGTAGTCGGTTGCTCCGACGGCATGGTGTAGTTAAATTTCCTACCGAAGTAGTGTCATGTGTAATCAAAGCATCTTTTAATAGTACGCTTATTAAACCTAGCACAAAAATGACAACTAGTGACGTCGTGGTCTGGGCCTAGGCAAGGTATGCAATAAGAATGAAAATCCTTATGAGGTATTTGCTTCCCACAAGAAATACAATTATTAACTTTTTCTGACATTGGTCTGAGGCAAGAAAAGTTTCCCCAACGGGGTTACTTAGCTTTATAGAAGACTTCGGTCTGAAATTCGAATTTGAAAATCTCAGTGGTCAGCCGACTGGCACTTGCGAACTGCTTCTGCTTCGGGCACCGCGCGGCAAGAAAGACTGAAGACAATGGCGTCGGTTGCATTTTATATATATATATATATATATATATATATATATATATATACCTCTGGTGCACTGACGTCAGGGAAGAAGCGACAGCAACCGACACCGGACCAAGACTTTGGAATTCCAGCCGACTGCGGGACCGCCTGACGACAGGATAACCCAAGTGTGATGACTGCAGCAGGGTAACACGATGAACATCATGCAGCCAATGCCATTACATCAGTTTTTCTTGCACCAGATGTCAGGAGCCCCCAAAAATAGGAAGCAATCAAATGGTGTGGAACACCTCCAGTAAAAAGAAAATACCATTTCCATAAGATATGGCCAAAAAAGAGGATAGGTAGAAAGTATAGAAAGACAAGGGGCTGGAGGGAGGGTAACCAGAACTGCAACAGAGAATACACTCGAACATCTACATTTATGGTAAGTCTACACAACTGTACTATGTTCTTCGTGTTTCACCGTTGCACACATCACACTTGGGTTGATTCCCCAAAGCTAAGGAAGGGTGGAAGCAGTCAAGAAGTAGTAGGGCTGGCTAGCAGGCCTTGCAAAACTGCTGTGACAAATCCAGCTATAGATTTAGAAAAAATAGGTAAGTGGTAATGCTTGGTGAAAGTGTGTACAGAACTCCAGGTTGCAGCTTCCAGGATGTCCCTGGTAGGGACTCCCCTGAGAAAAGCTGTAGAGGTTGAGGTAGCCCTAGTGGAATGAGGCTTGATCCCCTGTGGGGTAGGTTTTCCATGGTGTTTGTAGCAGAAATGGATGCAGTGTGCTATCCATTTAGAAATGGTTTGTATCGAAATGGCCTTGCCCTCTGCCCCTGTTACAAAGCTGACTAGCAGCTCGTCAGATTTTCTGAAAGGTTTAGTCCTGTCAAGGTAGAACCTGAGCTGTCTGTGCACGTCCAAGGAGTGCAGGATCCTTTCCCCTTTATTCTGAGGATTAGGAAAAAAGGTTGGCAAATGGATGGATTGGTTTAAAGCCACACTGGATACCACCTTGGACATAAAAGATGGGTTAGTCCTGAGGGAAACCCTGTCCGCATGGAAGCTAATGAAGGGTTCCACGGCCATAAGGGCGGTAACTCAGACACTCTTCTTGCTGAAGTGATGGCTAGCAGTAAGGCTGTTTTCCAAGAGAGGAATTTTAACTCTGCTGTAGCAGCAGGCTCAAAAGGGGGAAGCGTGAGCTTCTCTAGTACAAAGTTAGGGTCACAGGCAGGAGTGGGAGCTCACCTTGAGGGTCTTAAAATTGTCAGGTCCTCTCAGGAACTGCTTGATCAGAGGGCGACAGAAGAGGGGTGGCTCAGTACTGTAATGAGCTGAGATGGCAGAGGCATGAATCTTAACTGATGAGAAGGATAGGCCTTTGTGGAACAGCTCTGCTAGGTAATCTAGGATTTGAGGCAAGGAGGGCACGGTTGTGTCCTTTCCCTTGAGACTGGCTCCAAAAACAGTATCTATTCCACTTTTCTGAATAGTATTTCCTAGTACTGGGAGGGTTGCTGATGATGTATTCAGGGAATAAGCCAGGCTGCCAGGTTCGGGGTTTGCAGCTGAGGATGCAAAATCTGTCCCTCCTGTTAGGACAGCAAAGAGGGGGTCTGATGTAGATGCCAGGGTGGCTCTGCTGACAGACTGCGTAGGAGTGGGTACCAGTGCTGGCGTGGTCAGTCTGGTGCAATAAGGACTGTCCTTGGCCTGTCCTGTTTGATCTTGAGGAATACTTTTGGAAGGAGGGGCAGAGGGGGAAAGGCATAGATTGAGAGGTTTTCCCATGTGAAGGATAGGGCATCCACTTTTCAAGCTTGGCTGTGGGGAATTCTGGTGCAAAATTTGTTTAGTTGATGTTTTTGGGGGCATGCAGAGAGGTCCACCTCTGGTGTCCCCCCACCTGTGTATTAGAAGTCTGAATGAGTTTGGTTCCAGTTTCAACTTGCGTGGGTCCATTAGGCTTCTGCTTAAGTCATCCACCAGTGAGTTTTGTTTGCCTGGCAGGAATTGAGCTTGCAGGTTCACTTGGTTGCTTAAGGCTGTGTTCCACACAGCCATGGCTAACCTGCAGAGTGGGTAGGAGCGAGTCCCCCCCCCCCTGCTTGTTTATGTACCACATAACTGTGGTGTTGTCTGTATCAGGAGTTGTCCTGGCAGGATAAGGTATTTGAAGGCTGTCAGTGCATTCTGTACAGCTAACATTTCTTTTTGATTGATATGCAGGTGAATTTGTCCTGGGCTCCATTTGCCTTGAAAGCATTTGCCTGCCATGTGAGCCACCCATGCATAATCCGTTGTTAGAGTTTGGACGGTGGGAGGTTGTGATAAATGGAGTCTTCCTTGTTGTGGTTGTAACCCTCTGCCCACCAAAGGAACTCTGCCCTTAGGCAAGGAATGATAGGAATCACTGTTTCCGGGTCCTGGGAATGTTGACACTAAACTTTTTAAGTACCACTGAAGTTTCCTCATATGCAGTCTTGCATGTGGAATCACTAAAATACATGAGGCCATGAACCCTAGGGCTTGCAGTATTTTTCTTGCAGATAGCAGGGTTCGGGTGGCCAGTAGTTTGAAATAAGTTGTCAAATAATCCTGATTTTCTGGAGTGAGGAATGCCATCTGGGAAGTTGTATTCAAGCTTGCTCACAGGAATACACTCTTTTGGCTGGGTATCAGATGTGATTTCTTTTCGTTGATGGTATACACCAGAGAAGTTAGGAGTCGCTTGACAAATGTCAGGTGCTGAAGTAGCAATTCCTGACTGTCCGCCTGAATCAGGCAATCATCCAAGTATAGGTAAATTTGAATATTTCTCTGCCGGCAATGGCTGGAGCCAGGAACTTTGTGAATACCCTGGGCACAGTAGATAAGCCAAAGGGAAATGCAGATAACTGATACTGCATAGAGCCTGCCCTGAAACGTAGATATTTCCTGCAAGATTCCCTTATGGGGATGTGCAGATAAGCTTCTTTTAAGTCTAGGGTGACTAGCCAGGAGTCCTTGGCTAGCATAGGAAGGAGCTGCTGGAGTGTAAGCATTTTGAATTTTTGTACCACCAGGAAGGTGTTTAGGGTTGACAGATCCATAACATGGTGCCAAGAGTTCTCTTTCCTGGGCACCAGGAACAGCCTGGAGTAGAAACCCTGTCCCCTTTGCTCTGTTGGCACAGGTTGAATAGCCCTGATACTGAGAAGAGAAAGTACTTGCTTTTGGGCCTCTGTTCACTGGTTTGGTGAAACGTCTGGCAATCTGCTTGGAGATGGCAGAGAGTGGAAATAGAATCTGTATCCCTGGGATACAGTGTTTAAGTCCCATAGGTCCTGGGTAATATACTCCCAGTTTTTTGCATGCAGGGCAAGTTTTCCTCCTAGGGGTGCAAGTACTTGGGCATGGCTGGGAAGGATTAAGGACAAGTCATTGTAAACTTTTTCCATAGGGGGGTGGCTTACCACTCCCAGTTTTTGAGAAGGGAGCATTCCATTGTTTAGATCTGTGCATACCCTGAGACTGTAGTCTTTGTGGTCTGTTGCCCCTGGGTTTGGGCTGAGAAGGTCTGGAAGGGACTGGAAAGGTCCAGTTTTTTGAAGGCCAATGCCTACTGAATCTAGGTGGCTGTACCTGCAAGAAATCTTTAAGAGTTTGCATGGATTTAGCTTTTTCCTCTATCTTTTTAAGAGCTTCTTCTGTTTTAGAGCCAAACATTCTTGGTTAGTGGAGCATCAAGTAATTTTGCCTTGACATGGTCTGGCAAGATTTGTTCCTTCAGCCAAGCATGCCTTGTTAGAACAGACCCAGTGACAGCAGCCCTGCAAGATGCTTCTAAGGCATCAAAACCACACTGCAAAGTATGTTTAACAAACTTGGTTTGCAGAATGCATTCAGTCTTGTAAGTCCTTATTTTCTGCACAATCAAGAATCAACAACATTTTTTGTTTAATTAGATCAATAATATGTTGCTGGTACTTCCACGTGTGAAAATGGCAATTTAAAGCCCTGATGGCAAGAGCTGCAGAGGAATATATCTTCTTACCCCATTTGTCTAGAGTCCTAGAATTCCTGGGTTTTGGCTGTAGAAGTCTTAATACCTTCAGGTCCCTGGGAAATGGTCTCTGTTTCCGCAGTGGGATTTTTAAAGAGAAATTTGTGAGAGTCAGGTACTCTGTAGTATCTGTCAGCCTTCCTAGGAGCAGGTGGTAAAGTATCCGGGGTAAGGCTGGATTTCATGAAGACATCATGTACAATATTCAGGACAGGGGGAATAGCTAGAGGCCTATGCTGAAGCAAGTCTAAAAATTCCTGAGTCTCTTTTTGGACTGTGGGTAGTCCTGGCATTCCCAGCGGAAATGCTCTCTTAGGGTATGCAAGGTTTCACCACAATATAGGTCCTGTTGGGGGGGAGGCTGAGGGAATTGAATCCTCTGCATCTGAGTCCTCATAGGTGGATAAGGGTATGTCCTGGTAATCACAGGGGTCAAAGTCATCAGACTCATGGTCTGAAGAATCAGAAGGAAAATCAATTCTTTGTCTTTTAGAGGGGGAAGGTTGGCTTCCCCTAATTAAAATAATAAGGTCTTTAGCTATTCTAAGCATTTGTTTCTGTGGCATGGGAGCTTGAGAATGTGCTTTGGTCGTTGGTTTCCTAGGTGTAGTGCGAACTCTGGGCCTGAGAAATTTGGTACATGTAATCATTAACGAAGTACTCAGTTTGATACGAACATTGGAAGGTCTGAATACACCCTCAGAAGCCAGTGCTTGCACAGCGGCTCCAGACCCATCCAAGGTAGAGACATACGCAGGTTCCATATTCGAAGAAGCATATCACGGCACACCGGACTCCGAGTGGGTCTCAGCACAGGCCTGCAAATCTGTAGAAGCGGGTAACAAGGGCTGCAAAGGCGCCTCACTGAGTACCGGCGGATTGGTGACTAGCTTAACGGAAGCGATGTCAGCAGTTTTGGACCTATCTGGTCTGTCTCTGTCTTTATCGTTGTATTTTTTTGGAAGATCGGTAGTCTGATGGCTTACCGAAAACATTTCGGAATACGGAGAATGACAGCGAAAGAATTTAGACACAAAAATAGTCCGACAAATAGTTTGGGCGTTGAACAAGACACAAAACTGACAGCGACGGACATCATGGTCTGGGCCTAAACAGGTGACGTAGTAAGAATGAAAATCTCTGTGAGGTATTTGCTTTCCACAGGCAAGACAATTGTTAACTTTTTCTGACATCGGATAGAGCAAGAAAGAAGGATCCCCAATGGGTTACTTAGCTTTAAAAGACTTCAGTTTGAAACTCGAAAAATGTAAATTTCAGGTAGCTGACGACCGGCACTTGCGAACCGCTTCTGCTTTGGGATCCAGTGCGGCAAGAAAAGCTGATGTAATGACGTCGGCTGCATGTTTTAGAAACCTGACATCATGGATAAGGCGACAGCATTCGACGCAGAAATACCAACACTCTGGTATTCGGGCCGACTGAGGGCTACCTGCAGGCAGATAACCCAAGTGTGATGACCGCAACAGTGAAACACGAAGAACATCATGTTTAGCTCTTTGTTTCTTCTTTAATGGGCCATCTGCCCTATAAAGCTTAGAGGGCTCTGACCCAAGAAGACATTCAGTAACAAGAATAGGGACTTCTTCCCTAACTAAAACCTACGGAACACCCCTAGGACCCTCTGAAATAATCAACTGTGGTTTCCCCTCAATGTCTGTCCCCAAAGCCTCATCGGACATGCTGAATGCCAGATTCCCGCCGGCCTCCAACCCGGTCACAGCAAAGGCAACAGACAACAAAGCCGGGCGAACTTTTGGGCTCTAATGCACCTCGAGAGAAACATCTGGTGGAGGCCAGACAGCAGAAGACTCAGGTTTTGGTTTCTTAACCTTCTTCCTTAATGGCTGACCCTCAGGGTGGTAAGTTTCTTCCCATAGTACTTTAGCTAGACGCTTAAGTTGATGATTCTCCAGATACAATGCAAGAGAAGAAAGCCTAATTCGCAGTCTCTTTGGTACAAAAACCTAACAGAACAGGTCGTATGGTCGTGAGAGGCACCTAGGCAAAATAAACACTGTTGATGGTGGTCTTTATGGGGAATCTCTCTCCCGCACTGGCATTTACCCTTCCTGGATGATATGAACCCCAGAAGCAGCCAAAAGATGACAAAAAAATGAAATCCCAACAGGGCACTTATCTGCAATAGCTCAGAAACCAGCAAACAGCAAGTAGGCATTCAGACTGGTGACTGAAAGATGCGTTCATACTGACTGCAAAGACATAGGTGTTCAGACCGATGACTGAAAGAAGCGTTTGGACAGAGGCAAAGGTCTGAGGATGATACATCCGGACATCACCTTTATGGTCTATGCTACATGAGAAGCACGTGTGTGATGTATGGTGTACCTTACAGCAAAAGTTGTTTTTTGTATACTGGCTGGACATCAGGCCACCCAAGACAGGGAATCCCAGATGAACACTGCAACCAGTGAATGGAATGACATCTACTTTTATAGGTATAAGTTTCTGGATGTTTGTATTTTTCTGAAGAAACAAAAAGGGACTGTAATTAGACTCATGAACCAGTTTCTGCTTCTTGAAGTAGAGTCATCTTTTTGTTTTTATAAAGTAGGCTATGCCTCTTACCTGTAGCAACTTATTTTTAATTATTATTTCTGCTGTACGTGTTAAACGTTGGACAATATTGATTGCTTTCTCTTTTTTAATCTTAGCTGCTCTTTATAGGGAGTAGACAATTGTTTTTCATGTCCTCCTGCAGCTGCAGATATTCATAAACTCTTCTACTGTCAGCAATAACTGGCATGACTGCAGCTGTCCAATCCTTACTGACAGCATGTGCTATATTTCTTACAGACTTGTCTATGTAGACCTACAAGCTTGAAACTGCCTTTTAATTGCCGCCTCCACCATACTACACAGTCCTACTGTGCATCATTACATTTAACACTGATATGTTTGCCTACTTTAAAGTTGTACATTGTAATGTTGTCTTTATCCTGTTTTACAAATGATTCTCCTTTATCTCAGCATGTTCAGAAAGTACAATTGTGTACACTTACCATAAATGTAGATGCTCGAGTGTATTTACTGTTGCAGCCATCACATTTGGGTTATCCCTGCCAGGGTAGCCCTCGGCCGGCCCGAATACCAGAGGCTTAGTATTTCTACATTGGTTGCTGTTGCTTCAGGACTGACATAAGGTCATCAGTAGTATAAAGTAAGGCAGCCGACACCATTACATCAGTTTTTTCTTGCCCTGTCAGGAGCCCCCACAAGTGGGAGCCAGGATATGGTGGAAGAACCCCACAGTAGAAAGTAAGGAGAGAGAGAGAGAAAAGAGGGGGACGGAGAGAGGGAAACCAGGACTGCAACAGTGAATACACTCGAACATCTACATTTATAAGTGTACACAACTGTACTATGTTCTTAGTGTTTCACTGTTGCAGTCATCACATTTGGGTTGATTCCCAAAGCTGAGGAAAAGGGTGGAGGCCAGTCAAGGAGACTAGGGGCTGGCTAGGATGCCCCGCAAGCATGGCCGGCCTTAAGCATAGGCGAACTAGGCAACCGCCTAGGGCACTGTACAGCCCAATCACATAAAGGGCGCAATTTTTATTTATTTATTTTAATGATTTTTTTTTTTTGTTATCCAGTCTGACAATCTGCGTTTGTGCTGTTCTCGGCAGGACGGGACACCGTTCTTGTTTTCTTAAAGAAGATTAACCCACCGGCTATTTCGTGCAGGAATGTGTGTGATGACACCCTAGACTGACAACCAGAAAGCAGGGGAAACAATATGCAAATGTGGCTTGATTGGCACACATGCAGATATGCTAGTGACCTCATGCATACATTACCGTACGAAGGTAAGGTTATAAGTATGATATCATCACTTAAACTCATATGCTTCAGCTCATCTAATGGAAATGGTGTTTACTGTACATTAAAGCTTCCCCTAAAACCCATCTGTGGTGGGGAACTATAGCTAAATTCAGGATAATTGTGGACAATCAATTTACACAGATCCAGTGCCATACAATTATACATTGGAAGTACTCCTTAGAAATGTAAGCAGTGTGAGTGAAATGAATGACCAAAAGCAAATCTGACGAAATAACTGAATGTAAACATTATTTCTACGCCCACTGTCCGTAAAACGGATACTGCCTGTGGTGGTTGGGAGATTAATTTTCTTTTTATAAAAAAAAACAATTTTTTTTTAACCTTTTATGGCTGCAGATAACGAAAACAGGTCACAAACCTGCTGTGCCTGTGTGACAGATTATGTACGTCTTTGTTTACAGGGCGCGGAATTTGAATTGCAGAAGATGTTGCATAGTGGAGCAAGAATGGACAAGTGAGAGGTAGGGATGTGTGTGTATGGGTGTGTATGTGGGGAATGGGATTATTGAAAGAATATAATGTTTGGAAATGTGGTGTACAAGATTTTCAATACGTATTATAATTGAATTATCTAGTGGCCACCATAAAAATCTAAGCTTCAAAACTGATTTGTATTCATTTTAATTGAAATATGCAGAAGAGGGGTTACTAAATGCTGCTGCTGAGGAGATAATCAAGAGGAGGATTAGGTATGTAAGGAAAGGTTTAACATTTAATGACTGTGCAAAGTTCAGGACGGCTGTGAGTATGGGCTTGACTGGAATTTATTACGTTATGTATTTCAAGAAGGTGGTATGGCCTTGAGAAGATAAGTGGGAGAGGGGGTATGTAAGGCAGCTGAACAGTAGAATATTTCAATAAAATTTCAGGAAACACTTTTTTTCAGACAGACTGATGAGACACTAGAATGTTATAATAGAAAATGTGAATATAGGTCAACAGAGGAATCCAGAGGGTCCCACAGAAATGGAAGGTAAAGCAGAAGCTAAGTGCAAACACTCTCTAAGTTTAAATGGCCATATATATTTATTTTAAATTAATCAATTCACTCATTCAACATATTAATTTTCTTAACTGGCAGCTGCATCTGCATTCTATTTCCCCCAGCTTTAGAATTTTGCTCTTGGTCAGTGATTGTTCTGCTCATGTTTTCACAAAAAATAACTAATGGAAAAACAAGACTTTTAAAAATATTTACTTGTCATCACATCTGATGTTCTCGCCTTTTCTGCTGTAAGGCTTTGAACGTTGTAACATTGATTGATGTGTTCTTGAAGGCAGAAGGTCATATACATTTATACTTTATGAATATAATTTCAGATTTCTGCCAAGCTTTCTCAAGAACATACCCATTTCCCCTTTTCAGTACTGTACTTTGTTAACATAATCCTATGTCTTTTGGTGCTTTTTTTGTCTGTGCTTCTTTAGCTAGTAACTTGTCAACAAGGGACATGACCACAAAAGCAAACTCACAGAATTCTGTGATTTATTTTTTAGCTCCTTTTCGTTCCCATGTGTTTCTGTTCTCTTTCATTTGGTTTTTAAGCCAAGTACTTTTTGCCACATCATACCACTACTAAGCATGATGACGTGGAATGCCAGAAGGTGAGCAAATACCCTCCAGCATACAAGCAAAAACATTCTGTTTTCATCTTTATTTTAAATGACTAAATACGCTGTATTTTATATTTGTCGCTGCATTCCACAACTTTAAAACAACAACCTATGTGGGTTGCCAACTTCCAGGCAGATTTCAAAGATACATCGGACCCGAATATTATCTTTACGAAAGCAAAACCCAGCTTTGTTTTTCTTTTTTTTTTTTTACTGCAGAATGTCCAGATTTTTTGCCCTATATTTTTGTCTGTTCCTTATAAAACAGATCAAAGTTGCTAAATAATGACAGACATTTAAGTTTTAGACTTTACATCCTTCAGAAAAATGCATACTAACACAAATCCTGCTATTCTAGCAATTTTCTAAGTTCATGAGAACAATATTTATAAGCTGCCCCTATTTAATTTTGGCTTTGTCCACATTTCTTGTTGTAAGAGGTTCCGCGTGTGTGTGTGTGTGTGTGTGTGTGTGTGTGTGTGTGTGTGTGTGTGAAATGCCCTAACCAGGGTTAGCAAGTGGTTATTAATTTGCTTAGGCTCAAATGTCAAATCCTGTACCTTAGCTACAGAAAACAAGAGCCTGAATCCTTTTCCCCAACTACCAAGCTGCATTTTTCAAGGAATTTAGTTTCATGTACATTTTCAAAGAATTGTGAGCTTCAAGGGAAGACACGTTTACTGCTGCTCATGCTGTCTGTTTACAATATGCAACTGTTTTGTTTAGCAAATGGTATCACTATTGTGGTATAGAATTTTAAAGCAGTGTTAGTAGCACAACAGGTAGCATGTTTGCAATTTGATGCAGAAGGCTGTGGGTTCTACTCTCAGAGCATGTAGATGGATTGCTGATACTGTGTTGTATTTTAAGGGGGTGGAGTGCTGCAGTCCTGAGTATACCCTCCTTTGGATGAGACGTCTAGTAACTATGAACCTGTTTTCAGTTTGTTATCCATTCCCTAGTGCAATATTACCAGCTTACCATGTAACGTAGGCAATTTATTCTTCAATGGCAGCAGACACTGAATTGGTAGATGAAAAGTACAGTTTTGTACCTACCATAAATGTAGATGTCCGAACAGGATAGCATCTGCAGTCCTAACAAATGGGTTGTCCTGTCGTCAGGCAGCCCTTCGGTCGGCCGGATTCCAAAGTCTGGGTCTGGCCTCGGCTGGTGTCGCACTTCACCCGACGTCATCTCTGCTGGTCTTCGGGTATAAAGGCATCAGCCGACGCCATTTTCCTCAGTGTTTCTTGCCCCAGATGCCAGTTGCCCTCTTGGAAAACTAAATTTTGGGTAAATGCCAATGTTTCCAAAAAAAAGTAGTAGGCAAACACAAAAAATAAGCATGTATGTACATATATACAAACAAATACACCATAAGAGATCCCCCCCCAGCTAGCTATTAGGAGGGTAAATACCTAGGAGTACCACAGAGGGAAGGAGGGTGGGTAATCCTGACTGCAGATGCTATCCTGTTCGGACATCTACATTTATGGTAGGTACAAAACTGTACTATGTCCTTCAAGGATGCATCTGCAGTCCTAACAAATGGGTAGAATACCATAGCCAAACTAGGGGAGGAGGAAGAAGAATTATGGTGTAGTTAGGATCCCTTGCAATACAGCAGTGGCAAACCCTGCTCGGGATCTAGAGTATAGAGGTAAGTTATAATGCTTGGCAAATGTATGCACGGAGGTCCAAGTAGCTGCCTCAATAATGTCCTTGGTAGCCACTCCTCGTAAGAAAGCTGTGGTAGTGGCTGTAGCCCTTGTAGAATGAGGTCTTATGTTCTGTGGAATTTGTTTTCCATGGTAGGAGTAACAGAATCTTATGCAATTTCCTATCCACTTGGAGATTGTCTGTTTGGAAATTGCTTTTCCTTCCCTTCCTGTTGCATAAGCTACTAGAAGCTGGTCAGTTTTCTATTGCCCTTGGTTCTGTCCAGGTAGTAGCGCAACTGTCTATGTACATCCAAGGTATGCAGCAGTCTTTCCCCTGTTCTGTGGATTGGGAAAGAAGGTAGGTAGGTGGATTGCCTGGTTTAGAGACACTCTGGATACCACCTTAGGCATAAATGTAGGATTAGTTCTCATGGACACTCTATCTTGATGGAAGATTAGGAAGGGTTGTACTGCCATTAAGGCCTGTAGTTCCGAAACCCTTCTTTCTGAAGTAATTGCCAGTAGGAAAGCAGTTTTCCAGGATAGGTGTTGAAGATCTGCTGTTGCTGCTGGTTCGAATGGAGGGAGTGTCAATTTTTCTAGCACAAAGTTCAAGTCCCATGCTGGTAATGGTGGTTTCCTAGGAGGTTTTACATTCTTGATTCCTCTGAGGAACTGCCTGAGTAGAGGATGTGAGAAGACAGGGGATCAAGCTGTATTCTGCAGAAATAGCTGATGCATGTATCTTGATGGAGGAATAGGACAGGCCTGTATGGAGAAGCTCTGCCAAATACTCCAGGATGTTGGCAATATCTATCTTTGACAAATATTTTCCTCTTTCAGTACTCCAAATGACAAACCTTTTCCATTTTCCTGCATAGTTCCTTCTTGCTGAAGGTCTGCGGGCCTCAAGGATAATGTCTTTAACCCTTTGGGATAAATCTGGGTTAGTTGCTGTTATGTAATGTTCCAGGCACTCAGTTGCAGAGTTTTCAGGTTTGGATGCATGATGTTGTAGTCGCTCTGAGTTAACATCAAAGGAATCAGGGGTAGTGTCCACTTTCCTCCCCCGAGACATGCTCCTCAGCAATGGATACCAATGTTGTCTTGGCCAATTTGGAGCTATCAGAATTATCCTTGGACGTTCCTCTTTGATTTTCAGTAGTACCTTGTGCATCAAAGGAAGAGGTGGAAATGCATATGCTGTCAGGCCTTTCCAATTGAAGGATAGAGAGTCCACCTTCCATGCAAGTGGGTGGTATGTCCTTGTGCAGAATTTCTTGAGCTGGTGATTGAGTGGGGATGCGAATAGGTCTATTTGTGGCATTCCCCATTTCTTTGTGATGGCCTTGAAGATGTCTGGGTGTAGCATCCATTCGTGAGCATCCGAGGTAGTTCTGCTTAACATGTCTGCTAGGATGTTTTCTTTTCCCGGTACAAATATTGCCTGTAACTGAATGTTGTAGCTCAGAGCCACATTCCATAGGTCCAGAGCCATTCGGCATAGGGGGTATGAATGAGTGCCTCCCTGTTTGTTGATGTACCACATGACTGTGGTGTTGTCTGTCCTTATCATTAAATGGCCTTCTTTGAGGAATGGTCTGAAATTCTGGATTGCTAGTTTTACTGCCAGCATTTCTTTTTGATTTATGTGCAGGTGCAGCTGATCTGGAGTCCATAATCCTTGTATGCATTTGTCCAGCATGTGGGCCCCCAACCTAGGTCTGAGGCGTCCGTTGTGATGGTTTGGCTTGCTTGAAAGTTGTGGAAGGGCAAACCTGGGTTTGACTGGCATGCTTGAGCCCACCATAGGAACTCTTGTTTCAGGCATGGGATTAGTGGTATTTCGGTTTCTAAGCTGTGCCTGTGTTGAGACCATAAATTCTTTAGGTACCACTGTAGCTTTCTCATATGCAGTCTGGCATGGGGGACCAGGATTATGCATGATGCCATGAAGCCCAAGGCCTGCAGTACTTTCCTTGCTGTTAGTTTGTTCTGCTTTGTTAATGCCAAGAAGTAAAGAGGGAGTTGTTCTTGTTTTTCTGCAGTTAGGAATGCCATCTGTTTTACTGTGTCCAATTCTGCACCCAAGAATGTTCTTGTTTGGGATGGTATCAGTCTTGACTTTTTTAAATTGACTGTGTATCCCAGGGCTTGTGGTAAGCAAATGACTCTAAGTCTTTTGTCAGCTTGCTTTTGTTGTCCGCTTGTATCAGGCAGTCATCCAGGTATGGATAAATTTGGATTCCCTGTAGCCTGCAATGAGCGATTACTGATGCCAGGCATTTTGTGAATACTCTGGGCGCAGTAGATAAGCCAAAGGGCAATGCTGAGAATTGATAATGCTCTGATCCTGCAAGAAATCTGAGGTATCTTCTGCAATTTGGTTGTATGGGGACGTGCAGGTATGCCTCCTTGAGATCTAGAGTTACCAGCCAACACTCCTTGCCCTGCATGGGAAGAAGTTGCTGTAGGGTCAGCATTTTGAATTTTGGAACAATGATGAATGTGTTTAAAGTGGACAGGTCGAGAATAGGTCTCCAACTTTTCTCTTTTCTTGGTACTAGGAAGAGTCTGGAGTAGAATCCTTTGCCCTGTTCTGTAGGTGGTACCCTTTCCACAGCTCTCATCTTTGTTAATTGAGCTATCTGTTTTAGAGCTTCTGTTTTTTGATTTGGACGTAGGTTTGGCATTCCTCTTTTACTGGTAAGGTGTGGAAATGAAACCTGTAGCCTTGGTCTATAGTTTGCAAAATCCACTTGTCTCTTGTGATATAGTGCCAATTTTTTGAAAATAAGGCTAACTTTCCGCCTAAGGGTGCTGCTATTTGTTCCCTGGTAGGCGGTGTCAGAGCCAAGTCACTGTGATTGTCCTGTTGCAGTGGCAGTGGTTATGTCTGTGCCTCGTTGGTTATTGCCTTGCCACTGGCGTCCTCTGTAGGCACCTCCTCTAGATTGATTTCTGCCTCTGGAACGTCTATTCCTGCCTCTCTGAGATTTAGAGGAGTCTGGAAAGGACCAATTTTTGGAAGGCCAGTTCCTGCTAAACCTTGGGGGCTGAACCTGTAAGAAATCTTTAACTATTTGTACAGATTTTGCCTTCTCTTCCATTTTCTTCATTACTTGCTGGGCAGGAGAACCAAATAGACTGACCTTATCCATAGGGGCATCTAATAGCTTTGGTTTAACATGATCCGGCAAGACCTGTTCTTTCAACCATGCATGCCTTCTTATAACTGTGCCAGTCATGGCTGATCTAAATGAAGCCTCCAGTGCATCATAGCCACATTTTAAAGAATGGTTACTAACCAGCTGAATGTTATTCACCATTTCTAAAACATATTTCTTATCTAAGGAATCATCAGAGGACAGTTTCTTAGTTAACTGATCAAGCATAAACTCTTGGTATTGGATCATATGAAACTGACAGTTCAAAGCTCTAGCTGAGAGAGTAGCAGAGGTGTAAACTTTGTTACCCCATCTCTCTAAGGACCTGGATTCCCTTTCAGAAGGGAGAGGGTTTTTGCTGAGGTCAAGCTACTGCCTTAGGCCCCTGGGAGATAGTCTCAGCATCTGCAAGGGCAGCCTTGTATAGGTGGTGATGAGTGTCCGGTACCCTGTAAAACCTATCCGGCTTGGCAGGGGCTGGAGGTAAAGTATCAGGAGCAGTGCAAACATCATTAAATGCATCATCCACAACAGGAAGAACTGGAGGTATAGCTAAGGGCCTATGTTGCGGTAAATGTAGAAAGGTCCTAAGCCTTTTTTTGAATCTGAGAAATCTTGTCCCTGCCATTGGAATTGCTCTCGTGGCATGTAAGGTTTCCCCAAAGGAAAATTCCTCTGGTGGAGAGGCAGAAGGAATAGATTCTTCAGCATCGGAATCTTCATAAGTAGAAAAAGGAGCCTCTGGATGGTCTGTATTGTCTGAATCATCAGAAGAGTCATCTGAGGACACTGGCTCAGGGGGCTCTGCTCTAGGTCTCTTTTCTGGAGGCTGAGAGGCCCTGTCTGGGTGAGATTGGGATCCCCTTATTAAAGAGATGAGATCCTCTGCCAGAGTAAGCATTTGAGAACTGGAACTGGGCCTGTGAGAGGGGGGCTTAACAGGCACAGACTTAGCAGTTTTGGCTGCTTTAGCCCTGGCAAAGGCCTTTATAGACATGGCTGCAGGAGGCCTAGCAGCACCATGTGCTGGGGTAGAGACATCCAAAGGGATGGTGTCCGATAATTCTAGAGGAACCACATTAGTAGGCAAAACTTCAGAGGCCGATTCAACTAGGGTAGCAGGAGCCTCGGTAGTAGTCATGGATTCGGCTGAAGATTGACCCGTTTGCTCGGTTTTGGCCGAAACCGAGACACTCGCGGTTTGCTTAACCGTGGTTTCGGCCGAAACCGCGAGTGTCGGTCTTTTTCTTTGCGTTTCTTAACAATTTGAGAAGTCGGAGGATCCGACGGCATAATGTACGCAAAATCTGAGCCGAAAAACTGTTCCGCAAACTCCGACCGACGCCTAAGCGTTCGTCGGTTGAAGGAAGCACAGGCTAAACAGGCTGCTACGTCGTGGTCTGGGCCTAAACAAGGTAAGCAGTAAGAGTGGAAATCTTTATGAGGTATTTGTTTCCCACAAGTTAAACAGTTATTCACTTTTTCTGACATCGGCTGAGGCAAGAAAGAGTCCCCAACGGGGTACT
The DNA here is from genome assembly GCF_019279795.1 of Protopterus annectens. Lineage (NCBI taxonomy): Eukaryota > Metazoa > Chordata > Ceratodontiformes > Protopteridae > Protopterus > Protopterus annectens. The sequence continues at coordinate 1,339,389,509 of NC_056745.1, forward strand.
TAGCTTTTTAGAAGTCTTCTAAGTAGTATTCGGTAGTAGTAATCTCTGGATCTGACCGACCAGCACTTGCGAACAGCTTCTGCTTCGGTCGCCACGCGGCAAGAAAGACTGAGGAAAATGGCGTCGGCTGATGCCTTTATACCCGAAGACCAGCAGAGATGACGTCGGGTGAAGTGCGACACCAGCCGAGGCCAGACCCAGACTTTGGAATCCGGCCGACCGAAGGGCTGCCTGACGACAGGACAACCCATTTGTTAGGACTGCAGATGCATCCTTGAAGGACATCACTGAAATATAAAGTTGTTTGCTAGCAGCAACCTTTTCATTAGTTACACATCTCTTTAATGTAGAATTATTCAGAAGACTTTTACTTCTGCAGAGGCTGCGCATGTTGACTGATACTGTTGGACTGTAATAACACAAAATGAGTAGCCTCTATGGTTGAAATTTTCTGAACTGGGCAGTTTTGCCATTGGTTTGTATGTTTTGTTTCATTGGTTACTGGAAAAAATGTTCAAAACTAAATTTAAAACACACTCTAACAAGTAGTACTGTATTATATAAGGAATACAATTTAATTATTATATATTATAATTAATACAAGTAGGAAAGTGAGTCAAAGAACTTTTGTAGCTCATACATGTTCTATAGCAAAATTTGTCCCAAAGAGAAATAACTGCATTTCTTTATTTGTAGTTTAGTTTGTAGACTGCGGTTTCATCATTTGAAACTGACCTTGCTGTACTCCATTTACTTGTAAATTCCCTCTCACTTGGATTATTATAATGGGTAATGGTGGTCTGATCTGTTCTGCTAGGAAAGGTAATATTTTAAAAGCTTTCTTAAAATGACAAGCAGAGCCATAAGCAAAAAATAGTAATGCTCCAGCTTCATATAGATACATTTCAGTTTTAACTGTAATTATAACGTGTTTATAGCTATATTAGTTATGTGAATGTCAAAGGTGTTGCCAAACTTGATAGATGTAGACCAATGTGATTTTGTGGATGAGTGGTGAACATCTGAACAGAATGTAAAAAAAAAATGCTCCTGATGTTGTTGGGTCTTTATGTAGAGAAAGTATTTGATAAAATTAGCTGGGATTTTGCCTTATATTATTTTCACCCTGTCTGTCACAAAATTAAATCAGTTGAAAATACCAGGTATTAGCTTTGCAATTACAAATGCTAGAAGATACACTGATTCAAAACCTGTTGTGCTATTAATTCTACATAAATTAGAATAGTATTTAAAATTTTCCCCGATTTGGAGTGCTTGTCCAGAATTCTTAAGCAAGAAGTTTAGAGGCATGACTGCACTTGCATCCATCTTAAAAAATAGTAATCCAGGTTTGCATCATTTTTGTTAGGGTTAAAACATTCTATTTTGATAAGAGGAGTGAGAATGTTTCTGTTTTGAAGAAATATAGCTATTAAAAATGATATTTACTTACAACATTAAAGTAGCTTTGGGTAGGCTGAGGTGACTTGTAATTGTTTTTTTTTTTTTTTAATTAATTTTATCATTTTGACAATGTTTAAGTTTATACACTTTTTTTTTTTTTTTTTTTTTACATATTTGTTATGGATGTATGACATACGATGGGGAGCATACCTTTAAATAAAAAGCAGATATATGGAGTCAGGATGGAGTGGTGGATTGTTTAAATTATTTGAGCAGTATATATAGTTGAGATGATCTTATGAAATTCCAAGTTATATGGGATGAAAGTGCTTATCAGTTTTATTGTTTTCATTGCTTGATTCATGGTGATTTATTAAAAGTTTTGTAGTCTCTCTCTACTATCCTGGTTTCATTTTGGAGTTTGTCATTGGGATCTTTTGTGCTTGTGTTTATTTACAGTATGCATTTGGCCAGGGTTTGATGCTTTCAATTTTTAAGGTGCACCATGCACTAGATGTGAGTCTATTTTCAGGAAAAAAGTGTTGTGATTACTCCCCACAAGCTGGTGTAATGCAAATCACAAACAGATTAGACTGCTTCCAGAGTCAGACCGTTGCAGTAGTAATACAGACCAGGTATAAAACAAGTGTTTGTGTTTCTCCCTACTTAATGTAGGGTTTCAGGTGTGTCTTCTGTGACATGTAGCACAGCTGTGCGTAGGGTTAGTTTCTGTTGGTAGTACTTTTGGATTTAAACAGCAGTATAGAATGGCAAGGACAGCAAAAACTGCCCAGTCATGTGCACTTGTGGTACTACAAAGGTTGCAGAGAAGATAGCATCTGGAGTAAGTGTTTACTTCTCTTGTGTTAAGTGACTGTACCTGTGTCTTGTTCAGCCATTGTCTGTAAATGTGTTTCATTTGTCTTGTCGCAGAGTTTAGTTATAAATGTGATCATGTTAGTGCTGCTTGCAAATCTATGGTTGATTACAAATCCGTGGTTGTTGAATTTACCTCTCTCTCAACTGTCTCTTATTCTGACTCCAAATTTTGCTCTGTCCCTCTTAATCCCTCCTAAAACTGACAACTTTTGAAAAAGGGCAGTGAATTACATTTAATAAATAATGATGACAATACAATCAAGAAGGTAGATAGAAGCATAACTGAGTTTTGCTGAAAAATTAGTGATTTATTTAAAGAAATAGCTTTCAAAGCGAGTAGAAAAATGTAAATGGGTCTCCCTTTGTTTTTTGTCATTCCAGGGGGGCTGTGAAATGTAACCATCAAAACATTCTTCAATAAATATCCTGTAATCAAAAGGACAAAGGCTCAGGTGCCTGGCTGAATGGTACCTGCCAGATGATGGTACAGCTTTGGGCACCTGCTAAAACTGCATTATGTCATAATGTGTGTGTGTGTGTGTGTGTGTGTGTGTGTGTGTGTGTGTGTGTGTGTGTGTGTGTGTGTGTGTGTGTCAGCTGGCTCTAATTTTGGATCTTATAACTAGTCAGATGAACTCTAGCATTAATTCTGGACTTCATAACTTTCAGAAAATGCTTGGTAATGCAAAACCTGTTACAGCAGAAGCTGACTTTCATACATTTAAAAAAAACTGAAGGAAATAACTGGAGTGCCTTTCACGTGGAGTGACCTTTCTGTGGGTGTGGCTCAAATAGGGATGTATCATGAGTATGGCATGGGTGAGGATTAAGGGGCGCCAGAGCACTACTTCGCCTAGGGCACCATTTCAGCTAAGTCTGGCCCTGCCTGCAAGAGTGCAGTGGCAAAGCCTGCCCTGGATTTAGAGAAGATAGGCAGGTGGTAATGCTTGGTGAAAGTGTGAATGGATGTCCAGGGGGCAGCCTCCAGGATGTCCCTGGTGGGGACTCCTCTGAGGAAAGCTGCAGAGGTGGAAGCTGCTCTGGTAGAGCAAGTCCTGACCCCCTTAGGGGGAGGTTTTCCATGATGCTTGTAACATAAATGGATGCAGTGTGCTATCCATTTGGAAACTGTTTGTTTGGAGATGGTTTTGCCCTCTGCCCTTGCAACAAAACTAACCAGCAATTGATCAAACTTTCTGAAGGATTTAGTCCTGTCTTGATGGAATCTGAGCTGTCTGTGCACATCTAGAGAGTGCAGGATCCTTTCCCCCTTGTTTTGTGGGTTAGGGAAAAAGGTGGGCAAATGAATGGATTGGTTGAGAGCCACACTGGACACCACTTTGGGCATGAAGGATGGGTTAGACCTAAGGGATACACTGTTAGCATGGAAGATGATGAAGGGCTCCACAGCCATGAGTGCTTGTAGCTTGGAGACTCTTCTGGCTGAAGTGATGGCCAGGAGAAAAGCGGTCTTCCAGGAGAGAAATTTTAACTGATGAAGATGCTGGTTCAAAGGGGGGCAAGGTGAGCTTTTCCAACACAAAGTTAAAGTCCCAAGCTGGGGTAGGGGCTCTTCTGGGTGGCCTCATATTGCTAGCCCCTCTTAGGAATTGTTTGATCAGAGGGTGTGAGAAATGGGGGTGTTCAGTGTGGAAAAGAGCAGAGATAGCAGAAGCACGAATTGTAATAAAGGAAAAGGAGAGACCACTGTGTAGCAGGTCAGCTAGGTAATCCAGGATGAGCGGTAGGGAGGGCTGTGCTGTATCAGCTCCCTTAGCCTGAATCTAGGTGCAGAACCTTTTCCATTTATTAGCATAAGACTTTTGAATGCTAGGGCATCTAGCCTTATGTATAAAATCTAGAACCTGTTTACTGAGGTTGGCAGATTGATCAGTGATCAGGGAATAAGCCAGGCTGCCAAACTGAGAGTCTGCAATAGGGGATGCATGAAATCTCCTTCCCTCTGGGTCAGGAGGGTTGGGGTCTGAGGAAGATGCCATGGTGACATTGGTGACAGGCTGCGCAGCAGTGGGTACCAGTTCTGGTGAGGTCAGTCTGGAGCAATCAGAATTGTACTTGTTTTTTCCTCCCTTATTTTGATCAGTACCTTGGTGATGAGAGGTAGTGGGAGAAATGCAAAGACAAAAAGATTGAACCAGGGGAAGGACAGGGCATCCACTTTCCAAGCCATACAGTGATGCTCCCTGGTGCAAAACTTGCTGAGCTGATCGTTGGTGTTGGAGGCAAATAGGTCGACCTTCGGGGTGCCCCATGTCTGAGTTAGGGTGAAGGTTCTTTGGTCTAGCTGCCACTTGTGTGGGTCCAGAAGATTTCTGTTTAAGTGGTCTGCCAGAGAGTTTAGAGAGCCTGGCAGGAATTGTGCTAACAGGTGGAGTTTCATGGCAGAGGCTGTGTGCCAAAGGGTCATGGCCAGCTAGCACAGAGGGTAGAAGTGAGTCCCTCCCTGCTTGTTGATATACAACATCACAGTGGTGTTGTCTGTTTTGATTAGGAGAGCCCCTGGAGAAAGAAGGGGCCTGATGACTGCCAATGTATGCTGGACAGCTAACATCTATTTTTGGTTGATGTGCAGATGGATTTGCTGGGGCTCCACTAGCCCTGTATGCACCTGCCGTCCAGGTGTGCACCCCAGGCACAGTCTGATGCGTCTGTGGTGAGGGTCTGGGTGGCAAGGCATGGTGAGAAAGGTAGTCCCTTGTTGTGGGAGGATGCTGCTGCCCATCAAAGAAAATCTTTCCTTAGGCAAGGTATCATTGGTATAAGAGTTTCCAGGTCTTGACAGTGTTGACACCAAAGGCTTTTTAGGTATCACTGAAGTTTCCTCATATGCAGTCTGGCATATGGAATGAGTAGAATGCAAGATGCCATGAACCCCAGAGCTTGAAGGGTTTTCCTTGCAGATAACTGGGGTCTGGTGGCTAGTTGAGAGAAGTAGGCTGTCAGGTAAGTTTGCTTTTCTGGTGTAAGGAATGCCATCTGGGATGCTGTGTCCAGGCTTGTTCCCAGGAATATAATCCTCTTGGTGGGTATTAGTTTGGATTTCTTTTCGTTGATAGTGTACCCTGGGGAGGTCAGTAGGGACTTTACAAAGGCCAGGTGCTTAAGCAGCTTTTCCTGTCTGCCTGGATTAGGCAGTCGTCTAAGTATGGGTAAATTTGGATATAAATTTGGATATTCTTTTGTCTGCAAAAGGCAATGGTGGGAGCCGGACATTTAAGCAGTAGATAAGTCAAAGGGAAGCACAGAGAACTGAAAGTGCAGAGATCCTGCCCTGAAACACAGGCATTTCCTGCATGATTCCCTGGTAGGAATGTGGAGGTAGGACTCTTAGTTCTAGGGTGGCTAGCCAAGCATCCTTGGAGAGCATAGGTAGCAGTTGCTGGAGGGTGAGCATTTTGAATTTTGGTATCACCAGGAAGGTGTTTAGAACGGATAGAGCGAGGATGGGGTGCCAGGTGCCCTCTTTTCTGGATACAGAAAAGGTCTGGAGTAGAAACCTTGGGCCTATCTGTTCTGCTGCCCTCATGGAGAGTAGGGAAAGGACTTGCTTTTTTGCCTCTGGCCACTGGTTTGGAGGTAGATCTGGGAACCCTTTTGGGGTTGGAAGAGTGTGGAAAGAAAATTTGTATCCTTGGGACACTATGTTGAGGACCCAGCGGTCATTGGTAATTGATGGCAGAGGTGCTTCCGTGAAAAGAGAGTTTTCCTCATAGGGGCAAGTGCAGGTGGGCAGAGGGAGGGGGTGGGGGAGGAGAGTCATTGTGAGTTCTTACTATGAGGGGGTGACTTAGAACTTCCTGGTTTTGAAGTGGAGGAACTCCACTGCTTTAATCTCTGTATTCCCTGTGGCTGCTGTCTGGGGGGGTCTGAGATGAAATGACCTGGTGGGGTCTGGAAAGGACCAGTGCTTGGAGGGGCAATGCCTGCTGAACCTGGGTGGCTGAACCTGTAGGAAATCCTTAACTGTCTGCATAGATTTAGCTTTATCTTCCATCTTTTTTAAGACCTCCTCTGCCTTGGTGCCAAATAAGTTGTCTTTGCGCAAGGGTGCATCCAATAATTTAGATTTGACATGGTCTGGCAAGGGCTGTTACTTAAGCCAAGCATGCCTTCTAAGGACAGAACCGGTGACTGCTGCCCTGCAAGAAGCTTCTAGGGCGTCAAAGCCAAAGTGTAAGGTGTGCTTAGTTACTTGACTTGCAGAATGGCTGAACTCTTGTAACTCTGTAGATTCTACACAAGCAGGAAAGGAAGACACTTTTTGTTTCAGGAGTTCCATGGTATGTTGCTGAAATTTTAGCATACAGAACTGACAATTTAGTGCTCTGATAGCAAGAGTAGCAGCCGTGTATACTTTTTTACCCATCTGTCTAGTGTCTGGATATCCCTATCTGAGGAGGTGGGATTCTTAGCAGAGGTTGCTTTCATTTCTTTAGGCCCTTGGGAAATTACCTCAGGGTCAGCAGTACGATTTTTGAAAAGAAATTTGAGTGAGTCAGGGACTCCCCGTTAGGTTTTCTGGAAGCAGGAGGGAGGGTGTCAGAAGTCGAACTGGATTCCAAGAAAACATCGTCCACAATATCCAGGACTGGGGGAATGGCCAGGGGTCTGTGCTGTGGAAGAACTAAGAATTCTCTGAGTCCCTTTTTAGACTGAGGGTAGTCCTGACATTCCCACTGGAAATGCTCCCTTACGGTATCAAAGGTTTCCCCAAAGGAAAAGTCTACAGGTGGAGAGGCTGAAGGAATGGATTCCACTGCATCAGAATCCTCATAAGCAGAGAGGGGGGGGTTGCATTTCTTCATATTCAGATGCACCAGAGTCGTCAGACTCCTGTTCAGATAAAACTACTGGAGACGGATCTCTTTTTCTTTTGGAAGGGGTAGCTTGGCTTCTCCTGATCAACATGATAAGGTCTTCTGCCATTTTAAACATTTGAGACTAAGGCAAGGAAGCAGGTGCCTGAGATTGGGTCAAAGGTTTCTTTGGTGTGGTTCGTACCCTGGGCCTTAGAAACTTGGTAGTTTTCGAAAGAATGGTAGACGTGAAAGAAGTCATCGGTTTGTGTCGAGAATCAGTAGTGCAAATTACTTCCTCAGAAGCTGGTGCCTGCTCAGCAGCTCTGGACCCATCCAAGGTAGAGACAACCGCAGGATCCTTAGTCGAAAGAGAGTTTTGCAGCATACTGGGCTCCGAAAGGGTCTCAGTAGTGGCCTGCGAATCCGGAGAAGCGGGCATCAGGGGCTGCGAAAGCGCCTCACTGAGGACCGGAGAACTGACTACTAGCTTAACGGAAGCATAGTTGGTAGGTTTGGACCTGTGCGGTCTGTCTCTGTCTTTATTCTTACGTTTTTTTCGGAAGATCTGCTGTCAGATGGCTTACCAAAGCCATATCAGAATTCGAGGACTATAAGCGAAAATATCTAGTTACAATAAGGGCCCAACGACATATAGTTCTGGCGTTAAAGCACAAAAGCGACAGCGAGGGACATTGTGGTCTGGGTCTAAGCAAGTGACACAGTAAGAATGAAAGTCTTGGTGTGGGGTATTTGCTTTCCACAGGCGAGATAATTGTTAACTTTTTCTGACATCGGTTAGCGCAAGTAAAAAGATCCCCAACAGGGTACTTAGCTTTAGAAGACTTGAGTTTCATCATCTGAAACTCAAGTAGCAGCCGACCGGCACTCATGCGAACTGCTTCTGCTTTGGGCTCCTTGGCAAGAAAGACTGATGTAATGGCGTCGGCTGCCTTACGTTATACTACTGACGACCTGACGTCAGTCCTCAAGCGACAGCAACCGACACAGAAATACTAAGCCTCTGGTATTCGGGCCGGCCGAGGGCTAACCTGGCAGGGATAACCCAAATGTGATAACTGCAACAGTGAAACACGAACATCATCAGTGATCTTCTACACCTGGCACAGTAGAGCTGCCTGCTTACCTTCTCTCCTAATGTACATATTTTCACAGAGAGAGCCTTTCTACTTTCTTAGAGGCAACAAGCCTCGATGCATGATCGGTCTGTCCTACACAATGTCACTTTTTTTTTTATTATATCCATATTAACATATATATATATATATATATATACACACACACACACACACACACATATATATATATATATATATATATATGTGTGTGTGTGTGTACTTCATTTGCCCTAACTCCCGATTGACCGACATCCATTTGCCCTGACACCAAATGACCGACACTTCATTTGACTGACAAGTATTATTGGCAAGTAAATGGGATATGCCCCCTTCCCCACTATAGTGTGACCCTGGAGTTAGAATATATAGTTAGGGGGTGTGTGGGGGGGCACATCCCCCCCACAATGGGAGCGGTGGGGTGAAGCCCCCCACTTAATTTCATATTATATTGTTTAGTTTTGCTTTAATATTGCTTAGTAAAACAAAGGTAAGTGGGGGGCTTCGCCCCCCACACCCACCCAACTATATATTCTAACTCCAGGGTTGCACTACAGTGGGGAAGGGGGCATATCCCATTTACCTGCCAATAATACTTGTCGGTCAAATGACATTTCGGTCAAATGGGAAGTTAGGGCAAATGAAGTAGATATATATATATACGGGTTCATGTCAGTACATCGACAGTTGAAAGCACCGAAAGTCACTACTTCGAAACGAAAGCATCGACCGTTGAAAACATCGACAATACAGTCACGTAAAGTAAAATCACAAAAACAAGTGCTAACATGGGTCCTGCAAGGGGGAAGTAAAGGATATGATATGATACTGTACCCATACTAAACTCCGCAATATCATATACCTTACTTCCCCCTTGCAGGACCCATGTTAGCACTTGTTTTTGTGACTTTACTTTACGTGACTGTATTGTCGATGTTTTCAACGGTCGATGCTTTCGTTTCGAAGTAGTGACTTTCGGTGCTTTCAACTGTCGATGTACTGACATGAACCCATATATATACACACACACACACACACATTATATATGTCATATATAAAATGAATCAAGCAATGGGTATTAATTATTGAGTTTCATCAAAAGTATTTTTTTGCACCATTTCCCAGAATGAACGTTTACTGCAATAGGCACCATGGCCTAACAATAGTTTTGTGTTGAGGACTCTTATGGCAATTCATTCTCTTGATATTTATTTATTTACTGATTGATTAATTGCTCTGATTAACCTTTACTGTGTAAATAGCAATGCCTCCCACAGTTAAATGTGGGTTTCTTTGATTAAATGTCATTATGTTTAATTAGCACTTTGGGTAGCAAATGTATTTTTGCCAAGGCTCACAATCTTACATCTACAGACATTAAGTACAACATTACAGTTGTATGAGATGTGCATATAATCTAGATTTGTCTTGGACAACTTAATTGCTGTCACTACATTGCCTAATTTTTGCTAGTTACCATTTTTTATTTATTTATGCATTATGTGGTAGATGGACTTGGCTATCACCCACAAACTGTCCAAGAGGCATGAAAAAATGGGCAGCAAAATTACATAATTCTAACAATGTTTGATTATCAAGCACAATAGTTTTGTGGATTACCACTGTTATCTCCTACTGTGAGGGATAGGCGACTCTTACTGTGCCTTGGATATACTTGTTGTTTCAATGATTGAATTATGCATAAATACACATTTAGTATTTTAAATTTATAAATTATTCCCCGATACGGTATAGTATCAATGGCAAGAGGATGGCATGGATTTGTGCCTGTGCATTGAGCATCTTACAAATTGTCCCTGTCCATAAGGGACATAGGCACTACTCCAGGTGTGAATTTGCGAATCCCCATCCATTGATCCAAACTCACCTCGCTCATAATGAAGCTGCTCCTTAAACTAAAAACTACTTCTGCAGCTGTAGACCAAGTACCATCAGACTACCTAAAAATGGCTGCAGAAGTCATAGCCCTCCCTGTGTCCATACTAATTACTAGGTCCGTAGCAGCAAGATATGTGCCATCACTGTGGAAAAATCCTACATCATACCACTGCACAAAGGTGGCACATCTACAGAGTTTAATAACTACAAACCAATAGTGATTCTCTCCAAAATGGTAGACATATGCAGCAGATGCAGTACCTAACCTCAGATAACCTGTTCTCAGAAACACAACATGGATTTAGGCCCCAGCACACCACCACTACTACTCTACTACATTTTACTAATATAATAAACCAACATAGAAACAATGGTCTGTTTGTGCCCACCATGTTCGTAGACTTGTCATAGGCATTTGATACTGTCCCACACTAGCAACTGCTCAATCGACTCTCCTCAACAGGACTATACTCTTTGTTGTGGTTTCTTAGTTACCTATTTAGAAGACAACAAGCAGTTAAATGGTAAAAAAAGACTCATCTTTTCAACCAGTTACTACAGGTGTCCCTCAGAGCTCTATCCTGGGTCATCCCTCAGAGCTCTATCCTGGGTCATCGCCTATTTAATATATTTATTAACAATCTCCACACCTCCACTCATCACGGTAATTTAGTTCAGTATGAAGAGAACTCAACATTAATATGTGCAGCCGCAACAATAAGTAAGCTCTGAGACGGTACCAGAAAATCTTTCTCCTCTGTAGAAACTTGGCTCAAAGAATCAAACCTCCTACTCAACCCCAAGAAAACTAAGCCAATGCTTTTTACCTCAAAAGTTGCCAAAATCAAAAGCAATATTTTCCCATAAAGTCAACAAATAATACTATTATTGATGACAGTATCAAATATGACCTGCATATACCGCACACTATTAAAACTACACACCAGAAACTAGGTTTATAAGATCAATAGATTTCTTACAGATACTGCAAGAAAAACCCTAGCCATGGCCTTCTTTTTGCCAACTCTCTTATATGCAGCTCTTATCCTAACAAATTTAAATACTCAAGAGAAAGAAACTTGTCTCCTCCTGCAATAAAATAGCTAAATTTGCCACCAATCTCCCTCACAGGACCCACCACTGTCATGACTTAAAACAATTTAACATTTATTTACTGGGAAAGTCAGACTGGGAGAAAGCCCATTTTCAGCAGAGGCCCAGGAGCAACGCTCCAGGTGCATATCTTTGGAATTAAACTGCCCTGAACTGCACAACTACCTAACACATTCACAACTAACTACAGTACAAAAACTCATTCATCATCCAGAAAAATGCCCTGCACTACAAAATGTTTACTGCCCCACTGTCCACCAAGGGACCTCCACTCTAGAAACAAATTCTTACACCTCACAAATAAGTAGAATAATGCTGCAGGAGACTCGCTCTACTCCCAATACATTGCTAAACTCTAGAATAGTATCCTCACACAAATAAAACTCTCTGACAAACTTAACACTTTTAAAACACTACTTAAACAACATCTTAATCAATCCTGGTCATGCATATGATAATAATCAGGTTAAGAATTTGTGCGCACCATACGATATTCTCCAAATACTCTCCTTAAACAGAATATTCTCAACCTCTCACTGAAACGACTAACAATTTTTATACATAACTACTACCTGTACAATCTAAGTTGCATAGGGGCTTTCTCTTTAGTAGCTTCTACATTTTTAAATCTTAGAATGTATAAATATAACTACAGTATGTGTATAAATGTAGATAGAAATGTTAACTACTCTGTTTTTAACTGGAACTTCATACATTGCAATGTAAGCGAATGGAACTTTTCTCCCCAGACCTCCAGTGAAAATGGGTATTACCCTGTTGGACTTTGCCGGTAAACAAAAAACAAATAATTAGACTGTTTAAAGAGGTCCAGGAAAGGGTTTTGTTTAATGCGATTAGGAAGCCTGTCCCAAAGAAGGGGAAATCTCTGAGACACACACCTGTCTCTCCAGCATGTTCTGTTTTTGTCCGTGACTATGTTTAGATCCCCAGATCAGCTGACCTTTATGCAGTTTGACTTCTGGAGGTGTAGCAGCTCCATCAGAGCTGGATTTGAGTACCTTGTATATCAGGCATAGGACACCCCTTATTAGTCGGTAGGAGACAAAGTAAAAGGATGGGGCTTTTAGTACATCTGCATAGTTCATGTTCTTTACACCCTGTATTTTCTTTGAGAGTAACCTCGGAGGTCACTCCAGCTGCTGCAAAGTACAGTTGTGTAAAATCCTACCATAATGGTAGATGCCCTTCTCTTCACTGTTGTACTATTCATTACAATAGGAATCCCCTGCCAAAGATGGCCCGACGTCTGGCCAGTATATCAAAGCCTTTAGGTTGCTTTAAGGTATGCTGTACATCACACATACGCTTCTTGCGTAGCACAGGGCATAAAGCTGATGTCCGGCCAGACCATACTCAGAAATGAGAGCCCCAGAAGGAACACCAATCCAAGGAAAAGAAAGGTAATCAGTACATCCAGAACAGAAATGGACCAGGGAGTGGAGGGAGGAAGTGAATACTGCAATAGTGAAGACATGGACATCTACTGTTATGGTAAGATTTTACACAACTGTACTATGTCCTTCCATTTCATTGTTGCAGTACCGATTACACTAGAGAGAGTGCAGACGTTCAGGAAGAGAGAGAGAGGAGGAAGGACCAGCAGAGCCATCTAGGAAACCATGAAGGATGACCCTAGCAGAACCAGCTCTAGCTCTGAAAATTCTCTCCAACTTGTTGTGCTTAGTAAATGTATGCACAGAAGTCCAGGTAGTTGCCTCAAGAATAGAGTTAGTATCCAAACCCTTGAAAAAAACACTAAAGAAGCCACAGCTCTAGTAGAATGAACCTTAACAGTGCAAGAAAGGCACTTACCATGAAAGGAATAACAAAAAGAAATAGCTTTAGAGATCTAAGACAAAATGGTCTGCTTAGACACCACTAACCCTAAAGACCTAGGATGAAAGACAACAAACAGCTGATCAGATTTTCTAATAGTCTTAGTCTAATCCAAATAAAATGTGAGTTGTCCATTTACATCCAATGCATGCAGCACCTTCTCACTGGCGTACCACATCACTGTGGTATTGTCAGTAAATACCTTGAGAGGCCCTAGGGAGAAGAGAGGATAAAAAGCCTGATGAGCCAGCAGCACAGTTCTCATCTCTTTGATGCTGATGTGCTCTCTGTTGAAGAGGAGACCAAACACCCTGCACCTTAGCGAAATGCTGCTCCCCATGTCATGTATGAAGCATCTGTGAACAGCCCCTGAGAAGGAAGAGGGGATGAAAAGGGAGCCCTGGATTTACAGACAACTGCTGAATCCACCACCACTGAAGTTCTTCTTGAGACCAGGCAGAAGAGGAACTAGAAATTCGAGGGGATACACATGTTGAAGCCAAACTGACTTCAGAAACCACTGAAATTTTTTCGTGTGTAGTTTGGTCACAAGAATCATAGGAAAGGTGGAGGCCATGAACCCCAGAACTCTCAAAAATTCCCTGGGTGTTACAGAGGCCAGAGGAAGAAGAGGCAATAAATAAATAAATAAATAAATGAAGTGTGTGTTAAGACCTTGGGAAAAGGCAGGAATGCCAGCACAGGCACAGCCTGGATCCTGCACCCCAGAAAAAACAAGGGCCTGAGAAGGAGTCAGAAAAAAACTTTTTGAAGTTTATTGTGAACCCCAGGCTTTGCAGAAGGGAAAGGGCAAAATGAAGATTTTGCGACAAGATCTCTGGAGCGGATGCCTGAAACAGGTGGTTATCCAAGTAAGGAAAGACATGGATCCTCTGAAGTCTGCAAAAATCAATCACAGGAGCAAAGCATTTTGTGAATACTCTTGGGGCAGTAGAAAGGCCAAAGGGCAAAGCAGAGAACTGAAAATGCCAGGAAACAACAGAGAAATGTAAAAACTTCCTGAAAAGGGGATGAACAGGGATATGAAGATAAGCATCCTTGAGTTCCAGAGACATTACATAAGCCTGAGGAAACAAAGACTGAGGGCACCTTCAGAAAGGTATTTAAATGACAGAGATCTGTGGTCCCCAGGTACCCTCTTTCCTGGGCACTAGAAACATCCTGGAGTAAACCCCCCTTCCCCTTTGGGACACAGGCACCTCTTGAATAGTACCCTAAGTCAAAAGATCTTGAAGCACCCCTGGAAAGGAGGACAGCTGTTCCTGAGAGGGCTGAGGGGGCTGAGGAATTCCCATAAAAGGAGGAAGACATTTCCGGACCATGAAATACCCCTGGCAGATAATGGACAGAGCCCAGGAATCCTGAGTAATCTTAAGCCAAACAGAAAGAGAGAGAGAGAGACAGGCGAAGAGAAAGAGGAAAGTGGCTGGGAAGAATAGGCTAGTCATACAGCACCTGGTTTACCAGGAAAAGGAGACTTCTGAGGCACAGAAGCCTTCGCAAGAGGAGCCTGCTTGCCACCTTTTTTACCCCTTAGGAGGAGACTGACTATGAGCAAAAGGTGTTTTCACTGGGATAATTTCTCTGAAATGTAGGCAAAACACATTTAGGTTCATGTAAAGCCTTGCCCTTATCCTGAAGGCATTGAAGCAAATCCACAACAGCTTTGCCAAACAAGTGTTTATTATTTAGAAGGGTATCCATCAACTTAGCCTTAATATAATCAGAAAAAGGTTGAAGCCAAAGCCAAGAATCCCTCCACATCGCTGAACGAAAAGGAGCAGCCCTAGAAGAAGCATCTGCTGCATCATAACTACACTTGATGGAATGATGAGCCACCGGGAAGTCCCTAAAAGGGAAAGGGCAGAAGTTTTATCTTCAGAGTCTGGAAGATCAGAGATCACACCTGACAGGCCTGGTGAAAGCCGAGCCAACAAGTTCCTGGAAATATGTGTCTGATAATTAACAGCCCTAAAAGCCAAGTTAGCAGAGGTACAGACCTTCTTGACTGGCCTTTCCATAGTTCTATCTTTACCAGAAGGCAGTAACTTGGGAGAAGGAAGCAATTGAGAAGTTTTGTCAAAAGCTACTGACACCACCGAGGGGTCAGCAGAAGGACACTTGTACAAAAATGTACAGTCCTCAGGCACCCTATAGAACCTATCATGTTTCTTGGGGGCAGGGGTTGAGAATCTAGACCTTTAGAGGCATTAGAAAAGGCATCTAACAAAGCAGCCAAAACATGAGGGACAGTGGAAGGACTGGGAGAATTCATCTGCAGTAGCTACTAATACCTTTTTTTGAATCTCATAAACTTGAGCACAATCCCATTTAAAAAACTTAATCATCCTACAGATAGTGTACCCAAAAGAAATCTCTTCAAAGGGAGCATCAGGACTGGTAGCTTCCTCTTCCTCTGATCCATAATCCAGAGGAGAGGGAAAATGGAAGGAGTAAGGAAGTGATTCCTCATCGAAATCTACCTTCTCAGAAAAATTCTGTTCTCTGGGTCTCTTAAGTGGGGTAGAGGTCCAAGGGGGTGCTGGAACAGAAACTCCCTGAGGAGGTTTTTAAAGCCATTAAAGCACTGAATACCCCCGAGTGAAGGACTGCCATTCACTTTGTGGATCCTTAGGAGCTGAGGAAATATGTTTAGTTTTCTGCTTTTTCTTTAAGGGGACATCCACCTTAAAAAATTTGGAAGTCTCAGACCCTGGACGACATTTAATAAATATAGTAGGGATTTCTTCTCGGGCTAAAATTTGGGGAACACCCCTAGGATCTGTGGAGATAATCAGCCATGGTTCCCCCTGAATGCCTGAAGCGGAAGTCTGTAATGCCTCCTCGGAGGTGAGTAAGGTTGGATCCCCACTGGCCTCCAACCTGGTCACAGCAGAAGAATCCAATGATGAAGCTGGGTGATTTTCCGAGCCACCACTCACCTCAGGAGGGGCATTCGGTGGAGGCTGTACAGCAGAAGATTCTGGCGTAGGTTTCTTGGCCTTCTTTTTCCCATACAGATGTCCTTCAGAGTGGGAATTTCCCTCCATCGTGTCTTTAGCAAGAAGCTTAAGATGTTATTCTCAAGATAAAGGGCCAAAGAAGAAAGCCTATTATGAAGGGTCCTCGTAATAAAGGCCTGACAGACAGAACAAGAAGTATGGCTGTGCGAAGTGCCAAGGAAAAACAGACACTGTTCATGACTGTCTTTATGGGGAATCTGTCTGCCACACTGGCATTTACCCTTCTTGGAAGACATGAAACCCCACAAGGAGCAATATAGCAAAAGAAAGATAAGAGAAGAAACCCCTCAACAGGGCACTTGTCCGCAACAGCTCATTGAACCAGCAGTGGAACAGGCATTCAGACAGATGATCAAAAGATGACATTCAGACTGGTGGCAAAGAAGTTCGGAGGATGGCACGCCGGACTTCACCTTTATGCCCTGCGTTATGCATGGAGAATACATATGATGTATGGCACACCTTAAACCAACCTAAAGGTTTTGGTATACTGGTCGGACGTTGGGCTGCCCTTGGTAGGGGGATCATTAGCGCAAGGAATACTGTTACAGTGAAATGTTAGAACATGTACCCAGTTAAGTACATGCCAAATGGCTCATTGTACTTGATTACTGGTCTAATGAGGGCTGAATAAAGTGGGACTATAATTTCCTTGGATCTGAATGCCACACCTTTACTAATAAGTTTTGATGCACAAAAGGATTTTGTCATCACTGCGGACAGATGACGGTCAAAGTTCAGGTTACTATCTATCTGTGCACCTAGATCTCTCACCTCTGAGTCTACTCAGAGGTGTGCGCTACTGATGTTGTAATTTGCAGGGGTATTTGACTTCTCACAACATATGATAATGTTTTTTTTTTTGCATTTAGCTTTAGGCCATGGTTCTGGCACCAATAATTTGTTTGATCTAGACCCTCCTGAAGGATAGCTACATCACTGGGGGATTCAGTGATTGCCCCCAGCTTGCTGTCGTTGGCAAACTTTGTTATCCAGAGGCCTTCACCATTAGCTTTGACTTCAGAGAAGTATATTCCAAACAGGAGTAGTCCCAGCACTGAGCCCTGTGACATACCACTAGCAAGTGTCCTCTTGCTGGACCTGGATTCACCCACTTTAACTATGTGTCCTGTCCATGAGCCAATTGGTGTTCCATTTGGTGACAGGGATTTATGCCCAATTTTGAGAGTCTATTTATAATACCTGAGTGGGGAATTGTGTCAAATGCCTTGGCCAGATCGAAGTAAGTGATATGTACTGTTTTATCCTCATCCATGGCCTCAATGATTTTCTCAAAGAAATTCAGTAGCCATGACCTACCCTTGACAAAACTGAATTGGGTAGGGTCCAGAGTTTGGAAGTCTCCTAAGTCATTACTTATCAAGTCCATGATTAGTTTTTCCATGGCCTTAGATACAAGACCAGTCACAATTATGTGTCTGGAATTTCCCAGGCCAGTAGATGGTTCCCCTTTATGCAGAGGGATGACTGTTGCTGTCCTTCACTCTATCAGGACAAAGCCAGTCTGGAGGTGGTGGTTAAATAGAGGTCCTAATGGGTCTGCTAGGTCCTGATTTAAGCTGTTTAAGAGGTAACCTGGTATACTGTCAAGCCTCATCAAAGCTGTATTTTTAGCTTTAGAAAGTGCAGTGTTCTTTGGTGATCAGTGGTAGAGGATATTTCTTGGGGGAGAACTGGGGTGATGGTGAGGTGAAATTTGAGCCGAATTTGTCAGCCAACAGATTTGCTATACCTTCAGGTAGAGTACAAGAGATGCGATCTACAACTAATTCCACACATTGTTGGGTGTTGCCTTTAAGACTGTGGACAGAACTGAAAAATGCCTTACAGTTATCCTTAGCTTTGTAGGCTATTTTTACTCCAAAGTCTGCTTTCAGAGACTTGACTAATTCCCTGATTCACTTGTTTAGACTAATGATGGCCTCATTGTTCTGCTGTCCACATTCCCTCTTACTTGACACGATTTTCTTTCCTTTGTTGTGCAATCTATTAATATCAGGGGTCCACCAGCATGGCTCGTTTTTGTAGTTTGATACTGCCATTTCTATGCAGTTGTTTATATGGTAATAGGGGGCTTTTGTGTATGCCTCTGCATAGGCTTCTGTATTTACTGGACTTCAGGAGCTTGGAAACTAGCTATGCTATCCCTTAATAGGTGGTAATTTACCTTAGAGAAGGTTTTTAAGTTTTTGGGGTTAGGTGGGTGGGTAGTTTTACCTTTATTTCAAGAAAGACTGCTTTGTGGTCTGATGTTACCAATGACAATATCACACTGGGGGGTGCAGCACTCTTCCATATTTGTGAGTACCCAATCTAGGACATTTGTTCTCCTAGAAGGAGTGCAAACTAGATACTCCACAGCATTAAAATTTACAAAGTCAAAAAATCTTTTGGCCTGCACGTCAGTGATTGTGTATGCCTCCAATTAATGCAGAGGTAGTTAAAAATCACCCATGAGTATTGTAGCGGGCTAGATGATGAGTGATTCTACCAACTTCAAGTATAATGTATGGGTTTCCTGGTTCATAGTAGGAGACCTGTAGCTAGCAACAATACAGTTATGGATACACTTCTACCTTTTACTCTTTCACATTTCATGGGTGGTCAGAATGTATGAAAGGCATAGCCATGCACTGCTGGAGTGCTTTCTGTGGCATTGAACCACATTTCAGTAACTGCACAAACACCAGCATTCTCCAGGGTGAATAGAGTTTGCAGGGAGTGGAATTTCTTGTTGGGGCTCTTAGCATTGAGCAAGAACACCTTCACAGTTTGCCCTGGGTAGTTTTTGGTATGTTGTAAGGTTTGTCTGTTTGGCAAAGCCTAAAAAAGACACTGCAGGGGTGGATCACGTTTTGGCTATTATCTGAAAGCCTAGAGAGGACAAGGTGAAGACCATCCCTGGCAAAGCAGCGTGGCCTATCAAGCATATCCTCCCAGGCTGACAAGTATTTTACCCCTTTGAAGGACACCAATAGCTAATATGCCGATTATTAAAGTCGATCATTTTCTACTGATATTGTAGCATCCTCCTTGGACACAGTAAAATGCTGCTCAATGCTTACCTGTGACACACAATCTGAAAGCTTAATCATGTCTCTCCTTCCTATAGTCAAAGGAGGTATGTCTCAGATCACTCATGCCCACATGAACTATGACAGAGTCATACTAGTACTTAGGGGGTAAGTGACCTAACTGCTTGTGTGACCTGGCGAATCCTGGCCCCTGACAGGCAAATAACTGTAACCTTTCTCTTATTCATTCTGGTAAGACGGACATCAGTGTGTTTCACAATGAAGTTTCCTATGACCAGAATATTGGGTCATGGAGTGTTTAGCCTTATGGGCTTGGTAGTTGAGGCACAGCAAGATGTTGCTTTATGTGTTGTGATGGAATTGTCTTGTTTGTGTACATGCAGAGTTTCTGGGGATTGCGGATGAGAGGTCTTTGAGGTTTGGGGTAAGTTACATGTAAGCACCTCTGCATATGTGGGTCTATGTGTGTGGTCCTTTGTAGATGCGGTAAGTGATGTGTGTGAATTGTTGACAACCTGTTTTGTGTTTTTTTTTTTTTTTTTGTGTCTGTATGTGAGAGTCTAGCCTTCAGTGTCAATGTGGACTACATATCTCACATATTGCATTTGTCTTTTCGAGAATTATGTGGTTGTCAGTGTACATAAGGCAAGTGTTACATTGCCTCAGGATACCCATGTCTGCCAAGCTGGATGCACAGATAACAGGAAAGTGACCATCCATGGCTGCAGGTCCTAACGTGTACTTGAAAGGATAGGAGTAGAACGTTTTTGTAACCGAATGAGGGAAGGGTGCTTACGTGGTGTAATCTGCAGTTAACCTAACCAGCGATGCTGCCTAGTGCCAAATCAGATGCTCTCTGTGCAGCTATAGTGCTGAGTGCTATAATAATGTAACTAGTACAGTAAACTTTTACAGCAAAATGAAAATAAGCAATGTTTCCAGATGTTTGTGTCTACATAGAGCACTTGTATAGCGAGCAGCTCCATGCAAATGTGCCCAATTTATACCAGTGCTGGAAATACAGAAAACTGACTCAGCCCTCTGGCCAATGCAACGACTACACAGAGCCATTTTATGCACTTCCCAACCCAGATAGACCAGGTAAACACCTACTGCCACTAGATGAATAATCATGGTCCTCCTAATGTCAAAGCATGATAAAGGAGTGTCTGGAGTAAAATGCTACCACAAACAAACTTAAAGATAGATAGAGATGCAGCAATGTACCTCTAAACAGCTTATAAAAGTGTGATTATTCAACAAAAGTACTTCACTTTGTAGAATGAGCCAATAGCCGTAACTGTACAGAATTTATAAAGGCACTAAAAAACAAGGTAAGCTGATTAATGAGCTCTCCAGCCAATAAAACTACACGCAGGAATCTTTAGTGCGTTTCACCAACTTATACAGACCGGGCTACCACCCAGTACCACTACATGGAAAATTCACTGGCCTCTTGATTTCAAAACACAGAAAAGTGCTTGCTAGAGTGTAATAATACACTACTTTATCCAACAGCAAGCTAGATAATGAATTCAGAGCATGTAAATCAGTAGAACAGACAATGAGAAGCAAAATGCACTTTTTTTTTAAATAAGCACATGGAAAGGCAAATAAACAATTCAAGATATAAACAGAAATGCAGAAAGGGAGGAGCTTATAAAGCTCAAATTGCAGTAAGGGTGGGTAGTTTAAAATCAACAAGTTTAAAAAGCAGATCAAGGAATGGTAGAGTAGGTGTGAAAAATAACTAGGAGGGAGTCACCAACAGTGCTTCTGCTTGTAGTTTTTTGCAGGCTTTGAGTCTCATCAGAAAAGATAAAGCTCCAGAAATTCTCTGTGTATAAGTATTATAAAACATGTTAACTGATACCAAAGAGACTAGAAATGTGAAGCTCTGATAGAAAGTCTTGACAGGGATACTACTGCTCAAATTACTGCTATGGATATCAAGATGCAATCTATAGGCATGTATTTAGGAATGCATGTTGTTATGCAATTACATATGCATATAATAATTTGCATACATACACTTTTATAAACATAGCCAAATATAGGCATGTACAACCCACGTAGTGTGTGTGTGAGAAATAATCATTTACTGTTTGTGTTTCTCAGGAAAAGGTTGACAGGCATACTGACATGCAGTACTGTGTTTTGATGCAATCTGTCAGACTCAATACATGTGCTAACATAGTTCCATGGTTAACAAGCAGATTTTCATTTGGTTTACATGGAAAGTTTAACTGTACAAAAGCTCCCTTCCAGCAAGGGGTCAGGGAGTAAAGATCCAAGAACTGTAACAGCAGACTGAGAATTAAAATTAAAATAAACCAAGACAAAGTAATAAAGGTTCACATATGTGAATACTAGTTGCATTCAATTAACATTTTCAAGTAAAAATACTTGAGCTGCACAGCAACATAAATATAGGTAAACACTACTGTTTGGAAGCTATGAAGGAGGAAATGGAATGCTACTATAGAAGAGTGACCAGGATACTGTAGCTTCAGAAGCTGTAAAGTTGTAGGCTGATGGTAAAAGGATGTCCACTAAGCAGAAACAAATGAAATTCAAATACAGAATGAGGAGAGATGTTAAGTGGGGACTCTGGGCATGAATGAAAACGTGAGGCAATGCTAGAGAGGAAGACTAAGGCCCCTGCTACTGGAATATAGAAGAGAGTTATGTGATATTTAAATACAATTATATGTCTGGAATTTACAGATACTTGTTCTACGCATGTGCTATTTTGACATGACTGAGATTGCCTCAGTGAGTATTCTAAGTTGAGAGAGGCAATGCCTTTCTTTGATGATGTATTTGGCTAATTTTTGAATGACAAAAGCTGACAACAGCATTAGTTCTGTTGATCTACATGGCCAACTGCAATTCAGCTTTTGTCTTTCCTTTTAAAAGTACAGCTCCCCATCACCACCATCAGACACACAGGAACATAGCTGTTCAGGGATTGCAAGACTGCTCTTTCCACTCATCAGTTTCCCCATCTTTCTACATAAAATCCATATGTACCACTGAACTTGAAGTCAGTGTTAGCAGCTTGTTCTGGCTTTAATGTATGGCTTTCTTACCCACAAGCAACTTTTTTAACCTTTGTCTACTCCACTGTCCTGTTGAATTACTCACATTATTTTAGCAAAACCACTCGTATTGCTTTTTAAACCTTCCCTTACCTCCACTGTCAGTGATTGTTTTTTTTTATTTTTTTTTTTGGGGGGGGGGCTAATACCGCCATCTGTGAAGGGTTCTAACCTGCCACACTCAGGCTCACTACCACTTACCTAACCTAGCCCCAAATCCCTCCCAACCCTCCTTTCAACATTTACATGGAACATATCCCTCTCTTTCCTCATTCCTATCCCCTCCTCTTTCTACTAGCCTCACCAATCCTTCTACTACCTCATTATCCAATAGCATTCACACAAACCCTCCACACTTATTCTTCTCTATTATTCTAACTTTACAATCAATAAATGTTTATCCTCCTTTTCCCCCTTGGCCAATATTCACTTCTTCCTCCTCAGCAAGTCCTTTTCCGATATTACCCTTCATTTCATAATTCTGACAAAACATAATACCCACAAAACTTTTATTATATATATCACTCACTCAATCACTCTCCTAATATTTCCTTTCCGTCACAATTTCACCCTACCAGACTGCAGTGTATTTTACATTTCTCTGATTGACTGACTATGCTCTAATAAAATTTTAACATTTCTCCATCTCCATATTAAAGGATCACCATGCCTGGAATCTTTCTACTCTCATCTATTTTCCCCTCATATTACTCTCTTCTCCTTTAACATCTTTTTCTTTTCATTCAACTTGAATCTCCCCTTAACTACTCAATAGCCTTCTCTTATCATCCACCTAGACCACTGGATGGGGAATAGGAAATTTACACCGGGCCTGGCAACCATGTCCCTTATGGACAAAGGTAGCTTAAAAATGCCTGGCCTTCAATATCCTATTTGGATACATTACTCTTTTGAGAAATTTGGCTAGGCTTAGAAAGCCCCCCCCCCCCAGTCATTAAACTAGTAATTTATTAATCTGTGTTGCCCTTTTGCATCTTCACATTTTTACTACTCTTTTTATGTCTCTTTACTACCAAGCTATGGCAGTCTCATACTTCATTCACACTTGCACACTTCCAGTTACCCTACCTATACTCAGGCTAAACCCTTCTTCATATCCATTTCAATTTTATTTAATGTCCAACCTTTTCAAATACAAAGCATCTAAGCACTCAGTTTATTTTGACATAATCTGGAATAAATTGATATACTTTATAAAAAATAACTTATCCTAATCCTCTCTTTTCTAAAATCACTCTTTGTGGTGACATTCATTCCAAACCCTGGTCCCTCAGCCTCATCAATTCCACCTATACAACACCCACAAAACTGTTCCATAACTCAATTAACATTCTCAGTACTCTAAACAAAGTTACAGATGTACAAACATGGTTTCTTCAATACTCACCAGATATTATTGTTCACAGGTCCATAGGAAGTTACTAGGCTAACACCAAAGAACCCTTACAAGCCTAGTCATATTTACCCAGAATTGCTACAACTTGTCAGTGGTTAGATGAGTGAAATTCACAGAGATAAGGGTCTATGGGAGTTAATACAGACTTCCTCTGTCTAGGAGGGACAGAGCCCATCCATTGATCTAGGTTGCGTTTGAAGTGGGTCAGGGAGGGGCTCTGTTTCATATGAACTGGAAGCTTGTTCCAGAGGAGTGGAAGTCTCTGGCAGATGCATATATGTCTCCAGCATGACCTGTTCATGTCAGAGACTAGGTTAAGATCTCTGGAGTGTGACTGTCCTGCAGTTAGATGTACAAATGTGTAGCATTTCCATCAGGGATTGGACAGACACTGCCCTGTAAGCCAGGCACAGGTCACCCCCTTAGCAATCTGTAGGAGATGGAATACAGTGAAAGAGCTTTCAGCCTCTCTGTGTAAGGCTTGTATCAAGTACCCTGTAATTTCCTGATGAGAAACCTCTGTGGTCTCTCCAATTAATGTAGACACCTGCAACAATTAGAGAGACCACTGAAAAAGGACTAAAAACCCACACAAAATATTCTAAAATTCTACTCTCCCTGACTACAGTATAATTTGATGCGACAGACTACAGAAAAAGGGGGAGGTGTTGCAATTGCATATAATAATCAAGTTTCTCACCCCTTAAAACTAACATACCAACCTTAGAAAATGCAGAACTTCTTACCTCTGTTCTCAATGTTAATAAACATAGAATAGTTGCCCTCTACATACCACCAGGTAATATTAGCTTAGAAGAAATTCTTTGCTGAAAAACTACAAATATTACTGCTGAAGCCATCACTGTAGGTGATGTTAACACTGACTAGTTATCTATGACATCTAACACCCCAACTAATAGTCTTAACTTGTATGCATTCAAATAGCTGATCTCTTCCACTACTTGACTCAACAAAATTAATCATAAAAATTCTATCCTTGGCTGGATACTTGTCTCTGAACCCAGCAAGTATGCTATCTCACTGGTACTACCTGCGTAACCATCACCCTACATTCACCAATACAGAAATCACTCACCAGCTAAAAAAAATCAGTACAGAACTACCAAAATCTTTCTTTCGTCCTGATACACTACCAAAACCTGTCAACTGGTCTCCACTCAAAACCCTACCCCTAGATGAAGTTGCCAAGAAATTCAACAATATATTCATGAATAGTTTAAATACCATTGCCCCTACTAGAAATACAGAAGTAAAAATACTCAGCTCCCCTGGCTGTTTCATTCTATAGAAATTATCTTGTAAAAATGTAAGACAGCATGGAAACAATGGCACAAAGATAAAATCCCTCAAAAACATTACATTACATCAGTACAAGGAGTTGTGTAACCTAGCCAAGAAGCAAATTGACCTAGATAAAAAAATATTGCTCTGACACACAAGTTAATCATAAAAAAAATCCAAAGAAATTGTGAAGCTCAATTAAGAAAAAAAATTCAACCTAGTTCTTCCTCGCCAAACCCTTATTCAGACTAATCCCCTCAGAAACAGCTATTAAAATGTAACACTTTCTTCATCAACACTGTGACAATGTGAAGTATTGCAATCTGTGCCAGGGAGAATAGGGCAAATCATGTGTAACATATGCCAGCATAGTTAGCTGGAGTTTTGTAAATAAATTTGAGTCATTTGACTGTTGCACTGACTTGTACAGATACATGTCTTAATGTATCAACAGTATTATTAAGTGATTATTTATGTTTAAATAGAATTCTGGAAGGGAAGAGTAGAAGTTTTTGAAATTGTTCTATAATTTTCAAATACTGCAACAGATCTTACCAAAGCTCTGAGTGTGTACTGTACAGCAGATAGGTGATCAAATGTGATGGCATTCTATAACCAGCACTGAGAGGATGGAATTCTCACAGCAGCTTGTTTTGTTTTCTTTGGAACCGGATATAAAAATACATGACAGTTATCACAGTTCAGTTAGTTCAGTAAGACGTTAGAAACTCATTAACTTGCCTTGTGAAAGTAAACATCTCAGCACCTAATCTTGCCTTGCTGTATTAAGTTAGCTAGGGAACAGTTATTCTTTTAAACAGTCAAGAAATACAGTGAGATTAGTTAAGTATTGTTTTTCTGCATCTGTTTGAATCTGTCCAACTGTGTTATTTTTATTTCTTATGTGACAAACTCTGGTGTTTACTGTAGATATTTAGTATTTGCAGGTTTTCTATTTTATTATTTATTAAATATTGTTATACCTTTCATTGTTGCTGGTCTTTTAGAGATTACTTTTAACATCTTGAGAGTACTTCTGCTTATTTTAGTGATGCCTTGGCCACTCCGAAAGGGCTTGCTGCTTTGGTTACACACTACATTTATATTAGTATTGATTTTACTCAATATAATTGGATACCCTTGT
The DNA here is from genome assembly GCF_019279795.1 of Protopterus annectens. NCBI lineage: Eukaryota > Metazoa > Chordata > Ceratodontiformes > Protopteridae > Protopterus > Protopterus annectens. The sequence continues at coordinate 1,339,415,678 of NC_056745.1, forward strand.
AAGAGCCTGAGAGTAGCTGACTGGTGGCAGCGTGGCTACATTACAGTCTGGCAGAAGGAGTACTGCTAGAAACTGTGTACCAGCCTTTCCCAGGAGTGAGACTGTGCATGTGTGTGTGTGTGTGTGTGAAAATTAAATACCCAGGTGTGGGTGTGTCAGCTACTTGGAACTGGAACACTGCTCCAAAGTGAGTCTTGTTTGGGATCTGGAGAGTCAGTGAGACCAGTCCCAGGTCTGGAGTCTGTTCCCTGTGTGCTCTTAGGGGAAACAGTGCTTGATGCAGAGAGCTGCATTTGAAAATACTGTGTAAATCCATTCCTGTTCTTAGTGACTGTCTCTCACCAATGTCAGTGGTGAGGATTGAGGCTCCTTGATTACTGGCCTGGGGTAGAGAGGCCATTACATATTGGTGGCAGAGTGGTGGAATACTAATTAAACTTCAGTAGCCTGTGAGCAGTTGTTACTGAAGGTGTGTGTACTCTCAAAAGCTACAAGGTAAACATTCAGAGTTTCATTTTCACAACAGTTTTATTTATTTTTTGCTACTTTAGTTTAGTCAGGGAAAGCGGGCAAAGATGTCAGTAGAGGATTATGGTAAGCTGACAAAGAACCAGTTGGCCAACATGTGCAAAGCAAAAGGACTAGTGCATGCAAACCAGACTAAAGAGGAAATGATTTCAGCCTTGATAGCAGATGCAGCACGGACCAGTGACAAGGAAGACAACCAGTCTACATGCAGTCTTCAGAAACAGGACAGTTCACCTTTTCCTCAGAGGACTTAAAAATCCATCTGGAATTAAAGAGACTAGAACTGGAGGCCAAACATTAGGAGACCGAAAAGAGACTTGAACTGGAAGCTGAAGGAAAGGAGAAGCAACGTCAACATGAACTGTAGACCGAACGTTTGCAGACCACAGAGAGACTACATCATTTGTAGACTAAAGGAAATGAGAGACTGTGGTGACTGTAGGCTGAAGAAAAAAAGAAGGAGCGACAACACGAGAGGGAGATGTTGACTCTTTGTCAGAGTCATGGAGGTAATGGGGAAGGGAATAACCGAACCCCAGAAGCAATAAAGGTCAGTAAATTTCTTCCACGATTTGCAGAAGAGGATGAATTTGATAGTTTTATTCATACATTTGAAAGAGGATGTAAACAGTATAATGCTGACCAAGAGCTCTGGGTACAATTCCTGACTCCCTTAACTCCATGGTAAAGCTGTAACAGTTTCTAAATTTCTGAGATTGATTGTTTTATTATGGCATAGTTTAAACAATATTTATTGAACTGTTATAAGTTAACACCTGAAGTTTACAGAAAAAAGTTTTGTGAGCGCAGATGCAAGGCAGATGAAAGTGTATGTATTTATACTGTTGAGTTAAACACTTATTTTCATAGGTGGGTGAGTGGGTGTTCGATCAAAACCTTTGAAAGACTGGCAGATGTTTTGGTGAGGGAACAAGCCTGTAGTACTTTTCCTGAGGACAGGAGAATCTGGTTGGCAGACTGGGAGTGTAACTCTGCAGATGAGCTGGAGAGAAAAGGAGATATCTACTTGGTAAGCAGGGCATCGCTGCACAAAAAGGGGATACCCAGGGCTACACATGGATATAAGGGAACCCTTTGGAAACGGACAAGCTACACATCCCCTCTAGTAATATTTACATCACAGCTAAAGAACACTATACATGTTGTTCTAAAGGGGTTGTTTATATTGGGCTCTGTCAGAGTTGCCCATGTTTCTACGTTGGTAAAACGGAGAGAGAACTAAGGCGTAGAATATATGAACACATGTATGAGGTGAAATGCAAAAAAGACACCAATGCCTTTTTCAAACACTCTTTAGTATGTCCTAATATGCACATTCGTTTCTTTGTGCTTGACAGAATAAAGCAAGATCCTAGGGGGGGGTGACTGGGAGACTGCACTTTGTACTAAGGAACTCATTTGGCAATTAAAATTAAACGCAACGAAACATCCTGGTTTAAACGAAAGTTTAAGTCTGACTAGCATCCTTAAGATGAAAAGTTGCCAGTTATAATCTAAGAGTGATTTTCATTTAGGTTTTATTTGAAATTTACCATGTTGGAGTGAATTATTTGTAATAGGATTTAGCTATCTGTTCATTTAACTAGAGTGTGCTTTTTGTAAGCTTATTACATTTTAAAACAGTATATTCACACAGTTAATTTTTGTGTAGTTTGCACATCACAACAACTTCATTAAGACATCTCTGAGATTCGTAGGGTAATATTGTTTGTTTAAAATTTCGTAAAAAGTATTTTCATTGAGGCTTCTTACTTTATATTTTATATTTTAAGCACTGACAAAATATAAGTTGGATTTTAAACTTATGTAGTAGATGAATTTATGAATTTAACAAACAGGGCAGGATGTATTATGATTCTTATGGTACATCTTCCTTTTGGTACAAGCACAAACAAAATGACATCATGTGCTTTGCTAAATACAATTTAATTAATTGTTTAATTGGTTCACCAATGAAATGTTTTTAAGATTAGTTTAAAAGCTTCAACTTCGGTTGTTAAAATCACACTTGATAAAGCCTGGTAATACCGGGCGAAAGCGCTTGTGGCAATTTTTGTGGAATAAAAGCTGTTTTATTTTATCTCGTGGGTGCGTTGGTACTTCTTAAATTGAAGAAGCAAGTGATATCTTGACAGTATTTTTGTGCGTAACTTGTTGTAACATCCACTGCCTCTGGACTGGTTGCGGTCAGCCGCATTTCCTTTTTCTATGTATTTATACTGTTGAGTTAAACACTTATTTTCATAGGTGGGTGAGTGGGTGTTCGATCAAAACCTTTGAAAGACTGGCAGATGTTTTGGTGAGGGAACAAGCCTGTAGTACTTTTCCTGAGGACAGGAGAATCTGGTTGGCAGACTGGGAGTGTAACTCTGCAGATGAGCTGGAGAGAAAAGGAGATATCTACTTGGTAAGCAGGGCATCGCTGCACAAAAAGGGGATACCCAGGGCTACACATGGATATAAGGGAACCCATGGTGGGCAGCCTAAATCACCCCAACAGAGTCTACCGGTAACAGGGGAAGCTACTAGTTCAGGCACACAGGCAGGATCAGGGGTTAGATGTTTTAAATGTAACCAGAGAGGCCATGTAGCATACAAATGTCCACTGAAGCAAGGGGAGGGAACCAGAAAGTGGGAACAACAGTGTGCCGGTAGTAAGTTGTCTGGAGACAACAGGGGTGCAAAACCATCACCGGAGTTTGTATCCTATTTTAGTGGATGGAAGACAAGCCACTGCTAAGACAGAGAAAGCCTCTGAAGTAACTATTGTGAAGCCTGCAGTGGTTAAAGAGGAGCAGTACTTGCTTGGGCAGTCCACTACAGAGCTTTAGGAAGGAACCCATTCCAAATACCTTTGGTGAGGGCTCACCTTGACTGGAAGGGTGGAAAAGGAAGCTAGCAGGTAGCTGTGTTTGAGGATATTCCTGCAGATGTCTTGATAGGGAATGCTTTTGATACTGCAGTACCTTGTGTGCATGCAGTTACATGCAGTCGGGCTTGGAGACAGGCACGTAGGTCTAGCAGCCTGGGGGACAGCCAGACAGACCCCGCACCGGAAGCTGGTGATGTGGCTACTTCAGGGATGGAGATACCTTGTAGCGGTGAGCCTGAAAGTGAGGCAAAGCTGCTGGTAGGTACTGATGTTCCCGTGTACAGGGTGACTGCAAGGACAGAGGTGAGTGGTAGTACCCAGGCTGACAGTGAGGCACTGCTGTCAGAAGGCTCTAGGCTTCCTGTGGAAGGGAAGCTGGGAGAAGTCAAAAAGGTACAGCTGAGACAGGTTCAGCTTTCAGAGCCTAGCTTACAAGGCTTGACGGGAGGTAGCTAAGGAGACACCTGATGCTCAAGGAAAAGGGGAGTCTGTATACTGGAACAAAGGGTTACCGTATAGAGAATGGACCCCTGAGGGAGGACTAGAGGGTTAAGTAATACAGCACTTGGTAGTGCCCACAGCCTACCATCTGGCACTTCTAGTCATAGCCCATCACATTCCTTTTGCAGGTCATATGGGCATAAAGCATATCAAGAGACGTATTATGCAGAACTTTTATTGGCCTGAGATTACAAGGGATGTAACAGGGCACTGCAGGACCTGTGAGCAGTGCAAAAAGGTTGGCAAGGCAGGGGACAAGGTCAAAGCTTCGCTTGATGCCTTTGCCTGTGACTGAGGAGCAGTTTCAGTGGGTAGCTATGGATATTGTGGGGGCTCTGAATAGCCAACTTTCTACAGGGAAGAAGTATGTCCTGGTGGTAGTAGATTATGCTACTAGATACTCTGAGGCAGTGGCTCTGTCCTCCATTGAGGCAGAGAAGGTGGCAAATGCTTTGTTAGAGATTTTCAGCAGGGTAGGTTTCCTGAAAGAAATACTGACAGAGGTGCCAATTTCATGTCAGACCTGCTGGCTTGTCTGTGGGAGTGTTGTGAGATGAAGCAACTAAAGACCATCCCTACCACCCCCAGACTAATGGTCTTGTGGAGAGGTTAAACTCTACACTAAAGACCATGCTATGGGCATTCGCAGACCAGTTTAAGAGAGTGGACAAATATCTGCCCCATCTACTGTTTGCATACAGACAGGTACCCCGGGAATCCACAGGTTCACCCTTTGAGTTGCTGTATGGTCACAGGGTGAAGGGGGCTTTAGATTTGATCTGTAATGAGTGGGAGGGTTGTGTGAATCCCACAAGGAGTCTGTTGTGGCATATGTCCTAAACCTCAAGACAAAGCTTAGGGAGCTCATGGGTTCAGTCCAGGAGAACCTAGCAGAAGCCCAACAGTAGAAAAACGTTTGGTATGACAGGAGTGCTTGAGCCCAAGAGTATGCTGTGGGAGAGCAGGTTATAGTGCTCATTCCTGTCAGACACAATAAGCTGCAGGCAGCTTGGGAGGGGACCCTTCAAAGAGGTAAAGAAGGTCAGTGAATTTAATTACATGGTAAACCTGCTAGGCAGGAGGCAGGGGCACAAATTGTACTATGTTAACGTAATGAAACCTCAGCATGTCAGGGAGATCTTGGGCAGACTGCAAAGGGCAGGATTGACCATTAAGCTCAGTAAGTGTCAGATAGGTATGGCAGGTGTCTACTACCTGGGACATAAGAGTGTGGTCTGGTAAGATTAGGCCAGAACCTGCCAAAGTGGAAGCTATTCAGGCGTGGCCTGCCTCTGCTACCAAAAAAGCAGGTGAAGGCATTCTTGGAAAAAGAGCGGGGTACTATAGAAAGTTCGCTCCCAATTATAGTACAGTAGCTGCTCCTCTCATACACCTGATAAGAAAAAACAGGATAAGGTAGTGTGGACCCCAGCCTGCGAGCAGGCATTCCAAAAGCTTAAAGGGCCTCTGGGAGGACCCCCTGTGTTAGCCAGCCCAGATTATGGAAAAAAATTGTTGTGCAAGTGGATTCTTCAAACCATGAAATGGGGGCCCCACTGTACTCAGGCAGACTTCCTCAGACAGAGAAGAGTACCCAGATGTATATCTCAGCCACAGACACCAACCCATGCAGAAATGTTATACAGCTGTAGAAAAAGAATGTCTAGTCATAGTACAGGCACAGCGGAAACTTCAACCTTATCTGTATGGAAAGAAATTCACTGTGGTTATAAAACACAATCCTTTAACATGGCTACATAGAGTCAGCCAGCAAAATGGCAAGTTATTAAGGTGGAGCCTGGGTTGCAGGCATATGACATGACAGTACAGCACCATAGTGGAGTCAGCAATGCCAATACAGATGGGCTGTCAAGTACATTTGCATATGTCATAAGTAATGACTCAATAAAGGTGTTTAAAAAAAGACAGTGTTACAGGTTAATGTGATCCCAGACAGGTCCATTTCTCTCACTTGAGTTTTCAAAGGGGGGGGGTGAGGTGTGATAATGTGAGGAATTGCCATCTGTGCCAAGGAGACTAGGGCAGTGCACGTGTAACATATGTCAACATAGTTAGCTGGGGTTTTGTAAATAATTTTGTGCCATTTGACTGTCACACTGACATGTACAGATGCTTGTGTTAAAAATGTATCAACAGTGTTGTTATAACTGATTAAATGTTTATGTTTAAACAAAGAATTCTTGAAAGGAAGAGTAGAAGTTTTTGAAATTGTTCTATAACTTTCAAATACTGCAACAGATCTTAGCAAAACTCTGAGTGTGTATTATACCAGATTCAGGTGATCAAATGTGATGTCATTCTATAACCAGCACTGACCGGTTAGAATTCTCACAGCAGCTTGTTTTGTCTAGTTTTCATTGGCACTTGATAAAAAAATCTATGACAGTTATCACGGTTCCGTTAGTAGCTCATCACCTTCCCTTGTGGAAGTAAGCATCTCAGCATCTAATTTTGCCTTGCTGTAAGTTAGCTAGGGAACACTTATTCTTTAGACAGTCAGAAAATACAGTGAGATTAGTTAAGTATTGTTTTTCTGCATCTGGTTGAATCTGTCCAGCTGTGTTATTTTTATTTCTCCAGCTGTGTTATTTTTATTTTTCCTGTGATTGCATCATTGGAGTTTACTCTACTTAGATATTTAGTATGTGCATGTTTTCTATTTTATTATTTACTACTAAATATTTTGATACCTTTCATTATGGCTAGTCTTTTAGGGATTACTTTTAACATCCTGAGGGTATTTCTGCTTATTTTAGTGACGCCTTGGCCACTCCAAAAAGCCTTGCTGCTTTGGTTACACTCTACCATTTAAATTAGCATTGATTTTACTCACTACAATTAGATACCCTTGTAACAGTCTCAGAGTAGCTGAATGGTGGCAGTGTGGTTACCTTATAGCCTAGCCGAAGGCGTACAGCTAGTAAATCTGTACCAGCCTTTCCCAGGAGTGTGTTAATGTATTACTGTGTGTGTGTGTGTGTGTGTGTGTGTGTGCGTGGAAATCAAATATCCACATGTGGGTGTGTCAGCTACTTGGAACTGGGACACAGTGCTTCAAAGTGGGTCTTGTCTAGGATCTGGAGAGTCAGAGTCCACTCCCATATTTGGAGCATCTTCCCTGTGTGCTCTTGGGAGAAACTGTGCTTGATGCAGAGAGCTGCATTTGAAAATACTGTGCAAATCCAATCCTGTTTAGTGACCATCTCTCACCGATGGTGGTGAGGATTCAGGCTCCTTGATTACTGGCCCAGGATACAGATGCTGTCACAAACACTATAGCTTCTCTTACCTCAAGCTCTCCCCAACTATTTAATTTACCTCAAAACTCTACTAGTCCTGACATCCATGACTTCAATCTCCAACCTGTCTCCACATCATATGTTAAACACTTACTAAAGAAACTTAAAACCTGTGCTCCTTCTGTTGCTCTCCCTGCTGAGTACTTTAAGCTTGCTGCAGACTCTACAGCATACCCAATTTCAATTCTCATTAACAAACCTATTCAAGACTCCCATGTCCCTGCTCTGTGGGGAAAAAAGTTCATTACTCCCTTCCATAAAGGAGGCAACTCCTCTAAAACCTTCAACTTTACACCAATCTTGTCCATCTTTTCTAAAATCCTGGAAAAAATTTACTCATATGCAACTCCTTCAGCACCTCTTGTAAAATGATTTCATAGCCCCAACACAACATGGTTTCTGACCTAGCCATAGCACCACTACAGCTCTCCTCAACTTTTCCAACACCATTAATAAGGCTAGAGACCAAGGAAAGCTTCTCTCTGTTTGTCTAGATCTCTCAAAAATCTGACACAGTGTCACATAAAAAAACTTTTGACACAAATATCCTTTCCAGGCCTTTCTAAACCAACTCTTCTATGGTTGTCCAACTACCTATCTGAAAGATATCAATCTGTCAAATGGCTCTCTTCTCGCTCTCCTTTTCTCCTAGTTAAAACGAGTGTGCCTAAAGGCTCTACTCTTGGTCCACTGCTATAACATTTTCATCAATAACTTGCAAGCTCGCCTTATTTAGTATGCAGATGATGCAAATCTCATCTGGTCATCTGACAGTTCATAACTGCAATTCATGACACAAAACGCCTTCAGCTCAGTCAAGCTGTGGCTATATCAAAACAAAAGTTTTACTTAATCCCAAAATGACTAAACTACTAATATTCTTTGCAAAGTCTGCACCAATGCTAAAGCCCACTTCCACATTACATCTTTACACAATTCAGCTATTGAAGCAGTTACCACACCAAATTGTTTGGAGTCACCACAGATGACAACTTAAAGTTTGATCTTCACATACAAAACTGTATAACATAAGTCATTAAAAGCCAGGTCTACTATATACAGCAAAGAAATTCCTTCCTACTCCTAGTAAAATCACCATAGCTAACACCATCTTATACCTTCTCTTCTCCTTGGCTAACCTATTATAACTAACACCCTGATCTCTCAAATCAAAACTGGAGCAATGCTATAATAAGATACCTAAATTTACATCTAACCTGCCACATAAAGTTTATCACTGCTCTGTATTGTGTGCTCTCAATTGGTTAGAACTTCCATATCAAGTAGACTATACACAACTTCTTCTAACCCATAAAATCTGTATAACCCCTCTACCTGCCCTTCTATCTCCTTAGTACTTCATCACTATGTCCTAAAATCACCCTCTGCACTCTCAAGACAAAATCCTGTTTGAAATCTATAAACCAAAAAAAGTATGGAGGAAAGTTTATATTCGTACTGCATATCCACACTATGGAACTCCATCTCAAATTTAATCAGAACTATATCTAACCTCCCTGTACTTATGTCCTCTCAAAAAATTCTAACTAACTCATGGCTATGCCCATGCACCACCCCTACAGTGGATATAAAACGTGTACACACCCCTGTTAAAATGCCAGGTTTTTGTGACATAAAACAATGAGACCACAATAAATAATTTCAAAGCTTTTCCCACCTTTAATGTGACCTATAACCTGCACAATTCAACTGAAAAACAAATCTGTTAGGGGAAAAAATACAAAATAAAAAACGTACAATAAGCAGGTTGCATAAGTGTGCACACCCTTAAACTAATACTTTGCTGAAGCAATGAATGCCAGACCATTAAAATTTTCATACCTCTTCTTCCACTATCTTTTGTTAAACACTTATTTATTTAGGAGTCCTAATGTCTGCAGTCTCCTTTCAGATGGTATGACTGAGATTTCCTGCAGTGCCACTCCTTTCCTTTGAAAAGCAATCAGATTAATTTGCATACAACTGCATTCACACTTTACACTTTCTGTGCTACTTTATGAATTAATGAGGTGTCATTCCTTCATTTTAAAGTACGTGGTGCATTGTTCTCTGTTTTAATCTATACGAGTCTCATGGAACACCTTTGCGGGCAAGGAGGCATGCACTTTGTTATACAGTACTGGGAAGTGATGTCAAACAGTTTTGCATTTCAAGTTTGAATGCCAGAAGACAAAGTACTGTCATTCCCCCTCCAGGGTGCTTTCCCTTTGCACTTGAGCATTCTCTTTTGATATGTACATGCTTACTACAAGCATAACTCACAGTTTTTCTAAATATCATCTTTAGGAAATATACTAAATTATATTAATTCATCAAAATAACTGTTTAGAAGTATAAAGTAGCACATCTTAATCATCTGGTGAGCTTCCTATTTGAAGTTGGTAGCATATGTTCCACATGTTGTCCCATTTGTTCCACATTATGGATAATTTATATTTATTTATTAACATTTGTTGACCGGGAAAGTCCACTGGGTCAGAGATCCATTTTCAGTGGAGGCCCAGGGAGAAAAGCTCCACAAGCAAAATACAAAGGAACACAATAATTAAACACAATGTGACAATGTTACTGATATAACAGGAAGAAAAAAACATAGAATATATACACACACTGAAGACATGACAGGTGAAAAATAAAACAAGAAGTTTACAATTGAATAGTAATGTTACATCATTTCCTTCTTTGGTGATATTCCAGTCTCCTATATAGTAAGAGTACACTAACAAATGTGAAGACTGGATTTTTGCAAAGATTTTGTCATTGTAGAATTTGGCGAAGTATATTGTTTAAGGTGGTTTGCTTTTGAGACACGTGCAGGATGGATTGTCTAAATAATCTGTTTTTAGGGTTGTCTTAAAAATTTTTGGGTGATCAATTTGGGTTATTTCAGATGAAAGGTTATTCCATAGCTTAGCTATGGTATGGGAGAACAGGCACTGTCCTGCTCTTTTGTTGGCTTTGGCTACTGTAAGCATCAGTTTACAGGAAGATCTTTGTGTTCTAGTGGGGGTGTATGTTTGTATGACTGAGGTAAGGGCATGGCAGTCATTTGGTTTAGAAATCAGTTTGTGGGCTAAGGTTAGTTGGGTGAATTGTAGATGGGGGGAAAACTCTAGCCATCTTAGTTCAGTGATGGCATGGCAGTGATGAGAGCGGTAAGGTTTTCCGGAGGCGAATTTGGCTATTTTGTTATAACATTATTGTAATTTATTACCAAGGGTTGTGTTCAAGTTAGTGAAAATGGCACTACCATATAAAAGGGAGGGGATGAGTAGGGTATTGGCTAGTTTTATTTTGGTATATTTATCCAGGTAGAGTTTGTGGTGGCATAGTTTACCTAGTTTGAAATGGGTTTTCTTGATTGCAGTTAGGATGTGTTGTTCGTATGTGAGTTTATCATCTATTGTTATAGTTAGCAATTTGGCTGTTTTCACTAGTTCAATTTCTGTGCCGTCTTTAGCCAGGATTTTAAAGTCAATGTTGGATGGTTTTGTTGAGAAAAGTAAAAGTTTAGTTTTTTTTGAGGGTTTAACATTAGTTGTGCATTAATAAGCCATGATTTGATAGAAGTAAAAACCTGTTGCGTAAATGTGAGGAGGTCTGAGAAAGTTTTAGAGGTGGATATAAGTGCTGAATCATCAGCGTACTGGATGATGTTCTGGATTAGGGGGGCTTTGTGCAGGTCATATTGTTATGTTGGTACTGAGATTGTGCATTTAATCATTTTACAGATTGTTCCCTGTTCTGTAGGTAGGAGGTAAACCAGATGAAGGAATTTGGGGAGCAACCTAGTGTTGATAGTTGGTTTACTAGCTTAGCATGTGACACTGTGTTGAAGGCCTTAGATAGGTCTAGTAGGATGGCCTGCATCCAAGGCTTTGTTGACAGATTCGGTGAAAGATAATACGGCAGTAATGATGCTATGCCCTGGCCGGAAGCCATGTTGGGTAGGGGATAGAAGAACATTATTTGAGAGGTGTTTAAGTAGTTGTGAGTGAACACATTTTTCCAAGATTTTAGATAGAGGGGAGAGTATAGATATAGGGCGGTACTTGGAAAGATCATGGGAGTTACCCCCTTTGTGTAGTGGAGTAATGATGGATCTTTTCCATAGGAGAGGAACGTAAGATTCAGTGAGAGAGTGGTTTATAAGAATGGTAAATGGATATGCTATTGCGCTATTAAGCTATTATATAATAAGGAGGGTCGGGAGCTATGATTCCAAACCATCTTCCTGACATGACTTAACTTGTACTTAAGCATTTTAGAGGGATGAGTCAAGGCCAGTGCATATTACCCATTAATATGTAGAGTATCGATGCAGCTCATAATTTCTTTATTTAATCTTTATTGTTCCTGGTAGAAAACTGATCACAATATCAGTTTTCAAATTCAACCCTGGTGAACACAACGGGTGTAACGTACATTATTTTTTTAAACCGGGTAAGTGTGTATTGGTCAGCAGTCCATTTTTAGTCACGACTCAGTAGGGTTAGTAAATAAAACATAACAGTGATTCTTAACACAGGGCTACACGAGAGACTTGTATAGTGACAACACACACAAAAACAGCAATGACAGCTATATTGCAGAGTTTTACAGTACTATTAATTTAACAATCAGCATAAATGCATCAAAGGTTTGGCAAAGCATAGCATGCTATGACTCTCCATTCTCTCCACAACATAAGCATTTGGAGTCCTGCCATTGTTGTTATAGTTTAAAATATATATAGGCTTGGGTGCCTTCCTTTAGCATTGTGTGTCTGGGCCTGCAACCTATGCTCAAGGATCAGTATTGATACATAACACATGTGTGGGTCATTTTCTTGCTACAAACCAAGGGAGAAGACAGAAAAGTATGACATGACAGCAAGGGAGAAGACAGAAAAGTATGACATGACAGCAAGGAAAGGAAAGGAGGACGTGTGGAGCAAACCCACCTATGCTAAGAAGGAGAACAGTTAAAGTTAAGGGACAGGACAGAGGACACAGTATTGCAACAATGATCAACTCAGACATCTACTATTATGGTAAGTTCTGCACTATGTCCTTAACTGATCACTGCTATTTATTTTTATTTATTCACTTTTATTTACCAGGAAAGTCCAAATGGGCACAAGTCTCATTTTCAGTGTAGGCCCGGGGAGAAAAGCTCTATGTAAAAAAAATATTTACTATGAACAACAGTAAAAAAATTATACAGTTTAAGAATTATTTTGCAGGTAGTATCGACCTAAATAGTAAATATATTTATTATGCACTTTAGAAGTTATATTATCATTCATAAGTCAATGACACGTTAAAATGTAATAACTGGAGATACAAGAGCAATGATAATCCACATAGGTTCAGATCATATATTGACATAGATGAGACAGGATACCACTACAGCAGGAAGAGTAGGAAAGATAAGTAGAAATGATTAAGAAAAACATAAGCAGAAAAAGTTCTGAAGTGGAGAGGCTGAAATAACAGTAAGAAGGTAAGGTGATGAGGCGGGTAAGGTGTGGGTATTAGTAGGAAGGAATTAAGGGTATAGGTTAGTTGGAGCAGCAATAGTGGGGATGAGAGAAAGAGAGAGAAAAAAAGATGAGATAAGAAAGGTGAGAGTTGGGGTGATTTAGAGAGAGAGTTTGGCAATGGAAGAGAAACAGAAAGAAAGGTGGGTTTAGTTAGGATGGGAGCATGAAAATACACATGAGGAAGTTAGATGATGTTTTAGGTTGTGTTTGAAATATGTAGTACTGTCACCTTGTTTTAGGGTGGGTGGTGGGATGGAGTTTCAGTGCTTACCATAGCAGGTTGAGTAAGTGAGTCATCTGCACTGTTATAAGAATTGGTACTGGTCAGGACATACTTGTTCACTGAGCAGAGACTCCTAGGAAGGAAAGAAGTAGCGTTTGAGTATGTTTTGTAATAATAGGTAGGTATCCGGTTTGTGTATTATTTTGTGGGCAGTAAGCAGTTGGGAGTAGGTAAGGTAATTAATTAGTTCAAGCCAGTGTAGGTGCTTCAGTACTAGGCAGTAGTGTGAATGGTTTGGTAAGCTGGATGCAAATTTGGCTATTTTATTGCATCAAACCTCGTTTAATTTTTAAGGTGTAGTAAAGATTAGTCAGCATGGGTGCTGCATACAAAGTGAAGACAGAAGATAAGATACTGTTAAATAATGCCTACAGTAGTTTGTGGGGAATGGTTCGTTTCTGAGGAAGCCCAGCTTTTGGTGAGCTTTCTTGATGACTTGAGTGATGTGTTGATTATATTTTAAGTTACCATCAATTAAGACACCGAGAAACGTTGTGTTGGAAACTTTCAACTGAGGTATTATTTGCTGATGTGATGTTGAATTATAGTTTCTGTGCTGACAGGGATTTCACTAAAAACATTTTTTGTTTGCATTTAAAAGTAGCAGGTAGTCTTCTAGCCAGGCCACAACTGAGGAAAAGGAGTCATCGGTCATCTTGTGGAGTAGTGCCAGACTTGGTGCGGAGCATACAAGTATGGCATCATCTGCATATTGTACTAGGCAGGCTTCTTTGATAGCTTTATGAAGAGTATTAGTGAATATATTGAATAGTAAAGGGCCTAGAATGCATCCCTGAGGTATGCCAACAGAGAAAGACAGAAAGGGGGAGAGATCTTGTTTCTGTTTTATAGCCTGGAGTCTGTTGGTGAGAACTGTGGAAGAGTCCTGGGAGAACAATTCATGAGCAGGCAATGGTGTGAAACTATGTCAAATGTTTTCGACATGTCTATGAAGAGGGAAGATACTAGGTTGCCAGTGTTTCTATTATAGTTTATGAATTAGGTAAAACTGAGATGAGTAGTAGTGGTGATGTCAGAAACCATATTGAGTGCTGGAGAGGAAATTGCTATTGGGAATATGGGAAAAGACTTGGGAATGAATGAATATTTCTAATATTTTTGAAAATGGAGGTAGAATGGCTAAAGGTCAGGTAACTGGATAGGTCAGCAGATGCTTTCCCTTTATGTAGAGGTATGATGTGGGATTTTTTTCCAGATGGCAGTGACAGTGTGCTGTAAGTGATAGTTTTATGATTTAGATAAAGGGTAGACAATATCATCTGCATTGATTTTGAGCTATTGAGGTTGCAGTTTGTCGACAGCTGGTGTGGGATTTTTTTCAGTTTTAGGAGGTGTTTTTTGATAGAAGAGGGAGACACTGGTTGGAGGGAGAATGGATTTTGGTGGTGATTGTTTAAGATAGTGAGGATGGTGGGTGGTTTGTTAAGTAGGGAAAGGACAGACTGTATGAAATGTGTACTGAATTCGGTAGCTATGAAGACAGAGTTGTTGGTGAAGGAGTCATAGTTTGGGGCTTGAGTATAATAGTCTTTTGACTGTGTTCCAGAAATGCTTAGGGATCTACTGGTGGTTGTCTTGGGGAGTGGAAAAGAATTTAGTTTTGTCTCATCTGATTTTTAGTTTAGAAAGGTACATAAGTTGTCAATTTTTGTGATGTTTTGCCAGTAAGACCATGATTTCCAAGCTTTGTATTCAGCATGAGTTGCCTGGTTTCTCTTGCAAGCCATGGGGCAGAGCTGAATTTGACTTGTTTTGATCTGATCAGAGCTAGTTTCTTTAGCATGTTAAGGAACGTGTTCTTTAAGTGAGTTACATCATCATCTAGGGGTAAGACTTTTAGAATACTTCAGTTTTATTTGTTGAGGTGTCATTATTGAAGGAGGAGAGTGTACACAAATTATTACAGAGTATGTGTATGACTGGAGCACCAAGGTTGGTAGATGGTTACTGATGGTGTCTGGTAGGCAGCGGTGTCACTTTTGTTGGGGAGGTGACTATCCAGTCTAATGTAGTCTCCCTATTACTGCATTTGTCTATTTGAATAAGCAATAGTAATGACTATGGTAAAACCAAAAAGATTGATGGAGAATAGATAAGTAGGTAGTCTATATTTGCATCACCTAACATAACGGTTTCCTTACCAATACTATAAGAGTTCCAGTATGGGATTTCTTCTAGCAATGACATGTTGTTTTCAAGAGAGATGTAGATGGTAGTGATGCATATGTTCTTGTGTTTGTTAATTTTCAGGACAGAGAGAGAAAAAGAGACTTTACCATACATATTGGAAAATTCCCAAAGGTTTTTAAAATATCTGGATGGAGGATTGAAGAGTGGAACTGCAGTCTAGGATTTCTAAGATCATCAGTCTGTGATGTCACGTACAGTCCTGTCAAGGGCTGACATTTTGTAAACATGCATATGGAAGGCCATGTGGCTGCTTCTGGAATGTATTTTGAGTCTAAACACTTAAAAGGAACCAGGAGAAGCAACATCCCTGGTAGAATGAGGTTTGACCTGGCACGAAAGGGATTTTCCATCAAATGAATAACAAAATGAAATAGCTAAAGAAATTCATCTGAAGATGATCTGTTTAGAAACAGGTAAACCAATTTTTGTCTTGAAAACAAATTAATAATTGATCATACTTCCTCATGTCCTTAGTTATCTCCATAGAATCTAAGTTGCATATGAACATTATGTAATAAAACCCTTTCGCCTTTACTGTGAACACTGGGGAAAAACAGAGGTAGGTTAAATATTCTGGTTTAGTTGCACTTTATTGAACACTCTAGGCATAATGGACGAGTAAGTCCTAAGGGAGACCCTGTGCTTGACAGGGTCTTGATAAAGATGAGAAAATGAGGATATGCCATAAGAGCTTGTAGCTCAAACTCACAAATATGAGAAGACAGAAGGTTGCACGTCTGTACTGAAAATGATTAGCACATGAGAATGTGTCTGGTCAGTAAAGAAGTGATTGGGGTTTGCACTGTACAAGTTGGATACCAGTGATGTTTTTTGCATGTTTTCCTATGTTAATCCATGTTTTTAGGTAATGTACCATCAAAGGTGGTATGCACAAAAAAAAATGCAGTCGCATGGTGGCACAGAATGGAGAAAGGTGGACAGATGGTTGGCAAAAGCAAAACATTTTTTTAAACACCTTTACTGAATTATCACTTGTGACACAGGCAAATTTACATTTGTACAAATCAAACTGCATTAACAAATTAACATTAACAAACATTATACTTCACACATATTGCTATATATCATATAACCTAAGCAACACTGCATAAATTATTCAATTCCTGCCCCTTTTTAAAGAAACATCTTTATTAAACCATCACTTACAACAAAAGTAATCATACATTTATATAAATAAAAAAAGACCACACAGACACAATCCTAATTGCAAGCATTTTACATCACAAACCATATTGACATACTCCCAGTTGCAAATATTATACATCACTTATAATCTACCCAATCATTTTCAGTCAAACATTACATAGCTCATTTAAATTCTGTCTTCTTGTAAACCTCATTCCTCCCCTGTATGCACTGTTCCCAAACTTCCCATTTTTCCTACGTAGTTTGCTCCCACCCTTTTCTAAAGATCTCAACTACAGTTTTTTTGTCTCTGTTACTATATTCACTACTTCTAATATAGTTGGTTTAAATTTTGATTTCCATTTTCTAGTAACTGCTTTTTTTGGCAGCCATAATTAGGCACAGAAAGGTCTTACCATGTGTAGGCAATTCCGATTCTGTATGATAGCACAGAAAAATCATCTATCTCATCACACCAATCCGTCCACCCAGTATCTCCAAGAGTGCATCCTGCAGGGAATCCTTAAAGTCTGCCAACCCACCACACTCCCAGAAAATATGTTCCCAAGTACCTCTTTCTGCCCCGTCACACCTCCAACATTTGCTGTCTACCTGAGGAAAAATTCTCTGGAGTCTGCTTGGGATATAAAAATATGTACGTAAACATTTCCAAGCAAAAGCCCTACATCTCCTAGATTTTGTTGCATATTTGGGAGACACGCATATATCCTACAATTGTTTCTTTGTGAATTGCTTATCCATTCTCTCCTCACAATCCTTTCTAACCTACTCCGATTGATTCTTATAGTTATCATGCAATATTTTATATGCACTACTAATTGTTCCTTTTTAATGGCAGCTTCCATTCTAGATTCTACTAAAACTCTACCAGTGCTGGTCTTTCATTTTGGATCCCCCTATTTCTTTCATTTTGCCTATGCTCTGATATCAGTCCTTGACAGGGAAGACAATCTCTAACCTGCAGTCCAAATAAATTCTTGGCCTCTTCCCATTCTATTACCTTTCCTCTCTAGTTATTTAATCCCAATACCTTGGCTCCTTTGGCTATAGCAAATGTTAATGCAAGGTACTGTGCACTGCTGTTATGTAATGAAGGAGTGGGTTTGTCAGTATGTATTGCTTACTCTTAAGTGTAATTTTATTTTGACTGTAGTCACTCTGTAAACACTGAGATGTCGGTGACAGCAATCAATAAATTGCTAAATCAAACTTAGTAGATGAGCTTAGGCTACAGATCACAGAAGACAGGTGTAACCCCAATGGCCAACATAAGATTTGTTTGCTTATAACTTAAAAGCTTGCCTTTGTGGTTATAAATTGACATACTTCTGCTTTTTGTGCCTACTGTGTGTTGTATCTTAACTGTTACATACCTTCAGATTTAAATGTCATTACGAACATTGTATCATATTTAGAGTGGTTACAGGTGTGTTTGCAGGTGGACTGCAACTGTGTAATGAGTAACTTGCTGTGCATAAAGTGTGTGTGTGTGTGTGTGTGTGTGTGTGTAAGTATGTGCATGTCTTGTGTTTGTCCTTGCTTAACTTTAGGTAGGACTGAATGTTGTATGTGATGGTGAATTACTGTACATGATACACAGCTTTCTAAATACAGTAGTACTGCAATTTAAAATAAGTGTCCCTGATTTGAGCCCTTTCTTCCCAATTCTGGCACTGGACGATTAACAGATATGCTTACCAGAACTATACAACTAAGATGAGCAAGTAAAGCAACAGTAACAGAAAGGAGAGGGTCACATCAGACGCTTGTGATAAACTTCTTAAGAAACACAAAGAAGCATTTCATTGTTACATAAAGAGCTGTATGAAATAACATTCTTCAGAAAATGCTGTCACATGATTATTATACGCAAGGATAACCATGTGAGAATCAAGAACATAAGTCAAACTACATATTTCACTGGGTAGATTTGAGGAATGGTTATGTTTGGCTGGATTAATATATGCATATTTTGTAGCATTACTTTATGTGCGCTACTCTGAAGCCACAATTAATGAGGGAGAGAGAGATAAAAGTGACTTTTATTGACACACCAGGCTTAGTGATTTGCTTGAGGTCTACTGTCATGCATAGGTGACTATGAAAAAGTGGAAATGTGAGACTGACTCATTGAAGGTGGAGATATGGGAGGGGTAACCTTGCCAGGAACTGAAATGTAGAAAGGTTCTCATTGCAAAAAGTCTGTTTTAACTCAGTAATTTGTTAACATTTTTGTAAGCTGCTTTTACCGACTGTGTAATTTATAAGAAGGAAAAACATTTGTAAGACTCAGTGAAGTCCATTCGATGACAGTCATTGACACCTATCCCCCCCCCCCCGGGCTATCCAGAAATAGGTTCATAGGTTTATACTAGGCTATCTGCCCTAAGGCATTTATAAGCCTAGCCCAAATTTTTGTGGCTTAAGCCACCCCTTATATGAAAAAATACTGTGCCCATTAGTTTGTTGTGCCTCTGTCCAGCAGTGACACAGAGATAATTCCCGGGGTAAACCTACGATCTCCCATCCACAGGTCTAGATTTCTCTTGAACAGAGTCAGCGAGGTGCTCTGCCTCACATGGACCGGGATTTTATTCCAAAGCATAGGGAGTCTCTGAGTGATAAATCTATCCCTCCAGCACGTCCTATTTATATCCGTGCTAAGGTTTAAGTCGCTTGCTCTAGTGGTTTTGGTGGATTTGGATTTTTTGAGGTGGAGCATGTCCATTAATTCCGGGTTGGACATGGCCTTGTATGTCAGGCACATGTCACCTCTGAGCAGACGGTATGCGACTGAATAGAGCTGGAGTTTCTTCAATCTGGCAGCATATGACAGATTTTGGAGTCCCTTTATCCTTTTGGTGAGGAACTTTTGGGGTCTCTCCAATTGCTGCAGATGTCGGGTGAGATACATCCCGAATGGGGCATTGTACTCGATCATTGGTCTGATAAGTGAAGAGTACAGGGGAACAATAACCTCACTAGATCTGGATGTGAATCCCTTCATGATCAGGTGGGCAATGTAGAAGGTCTTTCTAACCACTTTAGCAATGTGAGTGTCAAAAGAAAGGCCACTGTCAACCTGGGTCCCCAGGTCCCTGATAACCTCTTCTGTGCTTAGTGGATTGCCACCTATATGGTAGCTTGGGGTTACCTTGTTTTTCCCGAAGGGTATGACTATACATTTTTGGCGTTTAACTTCAGGCCATGGCTCTGGCACCAGCTATCTGTTTCCGTGAGTCCCTTCTGAAGGATATCCGTGTCTGATGCACTTTCCACTATGGCGCCCAGTTTGCAGTCGTCTGCAAACTTTGTCAGCCAAAGTCCTCCTATGTTGGCCTGTACTTCTGAGAAGTAGATGCCAAACAATAGGGGCCAAGGACCGAGCCCTGTGGGACACCACTTGTGACCGGCTTGGAGTCTGACACAGCGCCAGCAACTCTAACCCTGTGGGTTCTGTCCTTAAGCCAGTTTGCAACCCATCTTGTGACATATGGGTTTACATTTAAGCTGGTAAGTTTTTCTACAATACCCGAGTGGGGTATTGTGTCGAAAGCCTTTGCAAGGTCAAGGTAGGCTGTATGGACTGCCTTTCCCTCATCAATGGCCTTGGTGACTGTTTCGAAGAAGTCGACCAAGTTCAAAAGGCATGATCTTCCCTTGACAAAGCCAAACTGGGTCGGGTCCAATGTCTGCAAGTCCCCTATATCTTTGTTTATGAGCTCCATTATGATCCTCTCCATAGCTTTGCAGACTAGACTTGTTAAGCTTATGGGGCGGTAATTACCAGGGTCCGTAGAAGCGCCGCCTTTGAGGAGTGGGACTACAGTTGCCGTACGCCACTCCTTGGGCACGTATCCTGTGGTAAGGCTGAGATTAAACAGCTGCCTTATGTGCGGGTTTAATTCCTCATTTAGCTCGTGTAGCACACAGCCGGGGACACCATCCGGTCCCATTGATGCTGTGTTTTTAGCTTTAGAGAGTGCAGCTTTCACCTGTGCATTTGAGATGTCCGGGAGGCTACACTCGGCTGGGATAGTTATCTCTCCTTTAGGGGGGGAGAGGGGGGTGAAGTTTGCACTGAACCTGTCTGCCAGTATGTTGGCAATGTCTGTGGGTTCAGTGATTTTTGTATCATTTTGGACTAATTCTGAGCATATCTGGGAGTTTCCACCCAGGTTCCTAACATAGCTGAAAAAGGCCTTATGATTGTCCTTTGAATCCATGGCAATTTTTCTCTCAAAATTGGCCTTAGTTGATTTTATGAGTGCTCGTATTTTTTTACTAATAATGATCAGGGGTGACTTCCCTTTTATGGATTTTGTTCTATCATGTAATAGCTTTCTCCTCTTATTGTAAAGTTTGTTAATGGCTGGGGTCCACCAGACTGGACGTTTGCCCTTTGTGGAAAGAGTCTTGGTTTTATTTGGGATTGCCTGATCCATGCAGTCCTGGAGGTGTTCATAGAAGGCATTTGTAAGGGCTTCCGCAGCTTGGGTTGTGGTTTCCACTGGCTCAGGGGCCTTGAAGGATACCACACCAGTCTTGAGTAGTGTGAAGTTTGCTTTAGAGAAGTTCTTCACTATGGTCTTTTGTTTGGGGTGGGGGCGGGATGTGGATTTCCAGTGAGATTAGTTTATGATCAGATCTCACCAATGAGGGATATACTTCGGTGTGGAGCATTTTGTCCCCATGTTTGTGACAATGAGATCTAGTATATTTTCTCCTCTCGTGGGAACAGTGACTAGCTGTTCCATGGCATTTGAATTTATGAACTCCAGGAACCGTTGGGCTAGAAAGTTAGGGCTTGAGTAATGTTCCCAGTCTATATTCGGGTAGTTGAAGTCACCCAATATGATGGTGTTTGGAGATACATTTATACCCTCCAGTGTCTTCAGGAAGGCTGTGTGGGGTTCCTGAGTTTGAGAGGGTGGCCTGTAGCATGCTACAATTTGTAGAGCAGTTTTGCCTATGGTTAGTTGCACCTGGATGGTTTCCGAAGCTTCGTGCGTTGCCACCAACCTGGAGGTGTGGGTATCCTTTATGAATATGGATACACCCCCTCCTTTTGTGGTGTGGTCCGGGTTTTGGGGCCGGAACGCATGATATGAGGTAAAACCTAATAGTGCCGGGGTGCTCTCAGGAGCCTTGAACCAGGTTTCAGTTACAGCACAGACATCGATGTTCTCCATACTGAGAAGGGCCTCGAGTGCGTGCATTTTGAGATTTAGACTTCTGGCATTGAGCAGCATTACCCTCAGTTTCTTCAATCAATCAAACAGATTGTCCAGTAGTTCAGAAAATACTGTACAAACTCTGAAAAAAGAAAGACTACTGAAAGCTGTTAAATCAGCAGACTTACCGTGTATAGTAAACTGGCAGGAAAAAACGCACTGCAAATGAAAAAAATAGGATGTTCCTCCTTCCTTGACATGACCATGACATCATGAAGTATGTGTAAAGTGGATGGGGAGAGGGGAGGAGATGAGTGGGGTTAGGGGAGGTGCGAAGAGTCTGGCCTTGGTCCAGTTTCAGCTACAAAGAAAGGTGGCATACCTACTGTTCTTAGGGCTCTCAAACATAGCAATTTTTGGGGGGTCTTTCATTCAAAGTGACTGGGACTGTACTCTGTCAGCTTACAGACACTGCACTGTGAGACATATTTAGCTTTCCAGGGAAATAAAGTCTCATGAGGATGACTGCTACCATGACAGCATTTAGGGATTAAAAAATAATAAAATTAGTAATCAGTACATATTTTGATGCAGGCAGCTTTGGCTAGTGTAGAATTTTGCGAAAAGATAAAAAAGAATTTTTTTTTTCATTTTTTTTGTATATAGTGTCCTTTAAGTGCCATTCAGATAACATGAACAAAATGGATGAACAGTACGGTTGTGAAGACAGGATATGAATGTACATTGACTCTCTTGATCTGAATTTGCAAGCAATAATGCCTGTTAGGCTAAGTGTCAACCGGGAAATGCCATTCCCAGGTTTTTTTTTTTTTTTTTTAGGACAAACACCCCTGGAAGGGCATTCATTCTCCAATAACACCCATCTGAGAGAGTATTACTGTGCTTAGACAATGACCTGTTAAATTATCTACTTGCTTTTTCACTAGTACATACATTTTTTTTAATATATTTTTGATGTAAAATAATGCCTAATGTTTAAAAGTTGCTGTAGCATATATGATTGTTAATGAAAGTATTTTACATCTAAAATATAAGTATTTAATGTTAACATGCAAATGTGCAGAGGCACAGACAGAGACACACACGCACACACATATATATATATATATATATATATATATATATATATATATATATATATATATATATATATATATATATATATATATATATACACATACATACATACATATATATATATATATATATATATACATATATACACACACACACACATATACACCGTGAAACATGCACACAAAGGTTTCCAGCAATTACAGCTACTTTCTTGGTTATTTGATACTGTGATGAAATACATGAAAAAAAATCATATAATGCAAAGCACTGCAACCCTCCCAGCTGTCTCTGATTTTGCAGAACATCCCTGATTTGCCTCCTTTATTTTCTAGAAAATTACTGAGGATTACAGTTAATCAATAAAGCTAAAGCAAATGAACAAAAGGCAAGCTCCACAGATGATAATAGTGCGGCAATTCAAGCAGATACGAACAGCTCACAATAAGGCTCAAATAAGGCTCAAAATAAGCTCGAATCAGCAGTACAAAAGAGGTTTATTTTAACGCCAAAAGTAATGCACACGTTTTCATCAGTAATATGACTTCATCAGACAAACACAAAATGATAGCACAGACTTAAATACACCAAATCACCCCCTTAACACTAATGAATTAATTGGTTATGTAATCAAGTTTTAAAGGCACAAAACTCACTGGTTTGAAAATTCAGTATATACTATGCACTTAATAACATCAAATACTGGGTTAAAACCTCTTTTTAAAAAACTCATATCATATTAAATATGTTAAAAATATAACAGGGTACCCAAAGTGATGCATAACTACTATTACTACTGTGAATTTGTATAGAACATTCCTAATGTATTAGTACTAAATGTCAAATCTTGTCAGATTTTAACCTTAAATATGGGACAATAGATATTGTGTCATTAAGCCCAGGGAATCGATTGGATTCCAAAAGTATTTGCCAGTATGTTTCCCTATGGGATAATAAAACCTCCCATGGTCCACCCCTGGCATCCTGAGTAACAGAATCCAAAACAAAGAAAGAAAAGGTCCCACCAGGGCATGTGTTGAGGTGCTTAAAAAGTGCATTATTACTGTCACCTTTTTGTATGTCATAAAGGTGTTCATACACTCTTCTACGGAGTTGCCTTTTGGTTTTTCCAACGTAAAATGCCTGACACGACTGGCACACAGCCAAATAGACAACCCCATAGGAAAGACAATTGTAAAAACTCCTCAAATTAATCTTCATATTTCTACTTTCCAAATATATGTATTCTTGGTTGGAAATATATTTGCACTGGGAGCACCGTCCACACTTAAAGGTCCCTTATGGATATTCATGGTTGTGTTGTATGGTACCCTTTTCTAAAATTCTCTTCATATTAAAACCTTTTCTGTATACAGTTTTAAGAGTTATATTTTTGAACCCATTGAGGTCTGTTATGTCCTGAAAGGATTTGAACTCCCTATCAATAATCCTAGTAATCTGCCCAACGTTAGCACTGTATTCTGTGATAAACAGTAACTGATGCCCATCACCATCCAACTTGTCCTTACCCTGCTCAGTATGTGAACACTCTTGCCCCAAAATGGGTTTAAACCTTGTAGTTCTACATTTCATAACTTCGTCCTTTACGGAATTTATCATAGCCACCGGATACCCCCTATCCTTAAACATTTTAGTCAACTTGTCACACTCCACGTGGAATAGATCGTCCTGTGATGTCATACGTGAGGCCCTGACAAACTGTCCCTTAATGATGCCTCTTTTTTGGAACCCTGGGTGTGAACTTGAAAAATGCAGATAACTGTTTGAAAAGATTTGTACAAGCCTAACCTTACGTTTTTAACAATTGACGTCGTTGACTTGTTCTCAGTTATTCCCACCAATGTTGGACTTGAATGGATAGAGGAGGCTTTATGGGAGTGTGTAGGGATCACCCACAATGATGTAACCATGATATTAGGATTGTTGGAGTTGGTACTTCAAAATAACTACATATTCTATGGGGGTGAATACTTTAAACAAATTTCTGGGGTGTCCATGGGGGCAAATTGTGCTCCAACCTATGCAGATATTATTATGGCCGTCTGGGAAAAGAAATTTGTTTGTAATAGTGGTTTTGAAAAGTACTGGAATCACTATTCTAGGTTCCTGGACGACATCTGCATCTTTTGGGTTGGTCCCATTGAGACTATCCAGGAGTTTATCACATATATTAGTGGAACTACCACCTTTTTAAATTTCACCTATGAGATATCTACACAATCTGTCCATTATTTAGATGTGACTTTAAGCAAATCCGAATTGGGGTTTACTTCGACTGTGTATAGAAAGCCTACCTTTTCAAACAGTTATCTGCATTTTTCAAGTTCACACCCAGGGTTCCAAAAAAGAGGCATCGTTAAGGGACAGTTTGTCAGGGCCTCACGTATGACATCACAGGACAATCTATTCCACGTGGAGTGTGACAAGTTGACTAAAATGTTTAAGGATAGGGGGTATCCGGTGGCTATGATAAATTCCGTAAAGGACGAAGTTATGAAATGTAGAACTACAAGGTTTAAACCCATTTTGGGGCAAGAGTGTTCACATACTGAGCAGGGTAAGGACAAGTTGGATGGTGATGGGCATCAGTTACTGTTTATCACAGAATACAGTGCTAACGTTGGGCAGATTACTAGGATTATTGATAGGGAGTTCAAATCCTTTCAGGACATAACAGACCTCAATGGGTTCAAAAATATAACTCTTAAAACTGTATACAGAAAAGGTTTTAATATGAAGAGAATTTTAGAAAAGGGTACCATACAACACAACCATGAATATCCACGCAAGGGGACCTTTAAGTGTGGACGGTGCTCCCAGTGCAAATATATTTCCAACCAAGAATACATATATTTGGAAAGTAGAAATAGGAAGATTAATTCGAGGAGTTTTTACAATTGTCTTTCCTATGGGGTTGTCTATTTGGCTGTGTGCCAGTCGTGTCAGGCATTTTACGTTGGAAAAACCAAAAGGCAACTCCGTAGAAGAGTGTATGAACACCTTTATGACATACAAAAAGGTGACAGTAATAATGCACTTTTTAAGCACCTCAACACATGCCCTGGTGGGACCTTTTCTTTCTTTGTTTTGGATTCTGTTACTCAGGATGCCAGGGGTGGACCATGGGAGGTTTTATTATCCCATAGGGAAACATACTGGCAAATACTTTTGGAATCCAATCGATTCCCTGGGCTTAATGACACAATATCTATTGTCCCATATTTAAGGTTAAAATCTGACAAGATTTGACATTTAGTACTAATACATTAGGAATGTTCTATACAAATTCACAGTAGTAATAGTAGTTATGCATCACTTTGGGTACCCTGTTATATTTTTAACATATTTTTAACATATTCAATATGATATGAGTTTTTTAAAATGAGGTTTTAACCCAGTATTTGATGTTATTAAGTGCATAGTATATACTGAATTTTCAAACCAGTGAGTTTTGTGCCTTTAAAACTTGATTACATAACCAATTAATTCATTAGTGTTAAGGGGGTGATTTGGTGTATTTAAGTCTGTGCTATCATTTTGTGTTTGTCTGATGAAGTCATATTAACTGATGAAAACGTGTGCATTACTCTTGGCGTTAAATAAACCTTTTTTGTACTGCTGACTCAAGCTTATTTTGAGCTTTATTTGAGCCTTATTGTGAGCTGTTCGTATCTGCTTGAATTGCCGCATTATTATCACCTGTGGAGCTTGCCTTTTGTTCATTTGCTTTGGTTTGTTGGTCGCTTTATTTCTGGTACGTTGGAGTAATCAATAAAGCTAGACAACATGGTTTCACACTTTTTATTGTTCAGATAATGGGTGCTGATAAGACACTCTGGATCCAAATTCTTGAGGAAAGAAGTTTAATAGATATGGGCTCTCTCTCACACACACACACACACACACACACACACACACACACACACACACGGTAATTAATTTGGTTTCCACCTCATGTGCTCACTAAGGTTTCATTAAAATGGCAACTAGTACTGCAGTTTTACTTTTGCTACACTTGTACAAGCCTCATTTAGCAGGAAAAAAATGTCAGCCATTTGCTTTTTTTTCTGTCAAAACATATTGATGATGTGAAGTGGTGGACTTTTTTTTTTTTTAATAATACAGGGTATTACCCATACATTAACACTCTGTTGGAGGAAGTACAGCTGTGTAAGAACTTACCATGGCAGTAGATGTCATAATCACTATTCCAGTAATGCCACTACTACTGGGTTATCTCGACAAAGGTAACATGATGTTTGACTTGCACAGCAAAGCTAAAAGCCTTCTATGTGCTCATACGTTCAGTGTACAACCTAAGCCCCTGGGCGTAGGAATACAAAAGCAGACAAAGGAGTGTAAAACCATCAAATTATCTGAAGTTAAATACTCTGGAAAAAGCTGAGCAATAAATCCAACGAAAAACTAGGTCAGCCAAAAGGAACAGAGAAGGACTGCTCTGCCATCTATGCCCTGAGTGTAGACATAAACAAACAGAAAGGGGGAAGGAGGGATACAATACTGCAATAGTAATCAGTTAAGACATCTACTGTTACAGCAAGTTCTTACACAACCATACTATGTTCTTCCTTAGTTCACTGTTGCAGTACTCCATTACTATTGGGTGACTTCTAAAGCTTAGAAGTTGGAAAGGATGGATGGACTGGAGACAGCAGAGCAGTCTACCAGTCCAAGTACAGATCTGACAAAAGAAGCCCTTGATCTAAAAAAGGATTCTACTCTGTAATATTTAATGAGGGTGTGTACAGAGGGACCAGGTTACTGCTTCCAGAAAGGCTCTGGAATCAATGTCTTTGAAGAAAGCACCAGACGAGGATATTGTAACTGGTGGGGTGTGCTTTCACTAGTGAATACAATGACTTGCCATGGTAGTAATAACAGAAGGAAATAGATTTAGAGATCCAATTGGACGGCGCAGTGGTGCAGCGGTAGAGTTGTCGCCTCACAGCAAGAGGTTCTCCGGTTCGATTCTCAGCTGGGGTGCCTTCTGTGTGGAGTCTGCATGTCCTCCCTGCGTTCGTGTGGGTTTCCTCCGGGTGCTCCGGTTTCCTCCCACATTACAAAGACATGCATCTGGAGCCTTTCTCCCCGGGCCTCCGCTGAAAATTGGCTTCGTTCCAAGTCGGACTTTCCCGGTTAACAAACGATAAATAAATAAATAAATAAACAATTGGAAATTGTCTTTCAAGACTGCACTGCCCAACTTGCCATCCTGGAAGGATACAAAAAGTGGGTCTGTTTTCCTAGGGCCTTTGGTCTTACCAAGGTAGAATCTTGTGTGTGTACATGCAATGAGTGCAGAACCTTTCACTTCTGTTCTGTGGCTTTAGAAAGAAGTTGGTAAATGTACAGCCTGAATGGCAGACAATTTATTAACTACCCTGGCCATGAAGGAAGGGCTAGCCCTAAGAGAAACCCCATCTTTATGAAAAATAAGGGGAGGAATAGCCATATGGATGTGAAGCTCAGAAATCCTCCTGGCAAAAACAAAGGCCACCAGCTAAACAGTTTTCCAAATACAAAACTTTAGGGATGTGGAGGCCACAGGTTCAGAAGGTGGCAAAATGAGTTTTTCCAAAATGAGATTGAGATGCCAAGGGTGTGGAATATCCCTTATAGGTGAATTCAAATGAAGGACACCTTTAAGAAGCTGCCTGACTGACTATTGAAATAAAGGGTGCATTAAGAGGCATGCAGGCTGGGATGGCAGACAAGTGTCTATCTAAACACAGCAGAAGGCAAGACTAGACTTGTGAAGCTCACATAACTAGGAGAAAATTGTTGGACCCCCCTTAAAAAAAGAGGTTCTCATTCTTTTTATGACAACAGAAAGAAAATCTCTTCCATCTGGAGATGCAAGAATTTCTAGTGGTAAGTTTTCTCACCTCCCAAAGCACCAGAAGCATCCCTTCACAGAAATGGTGTCTGAAAGGGATTAAAAAACTATCATTTGCAGAGTCAGGTTGAGAGCCTGCAAGTTGAGATGAAGCAGAAAGCCTCTTCCTGTGCAAGTCCGCTTTGTAGGCTAACTTGTAGTGACTGCTCCTGGCTAGTTGAAGGGGAAAACAGTATTGGCTAGCCCAGAATAGAGTCACCAGCAAGATTTTGGGTCTGTTCCCTTGGATCTTCAGTAGAACTTTTGAGATTAGGGAAAGAACAGAGAAGGCATAGAAGTACTTCCCTTCCCAGCAGAAACACATGGCATCCATCCTCCAGGCCTTGGGACAAGGAAACCTAGAGCAAAACAGCTTCACTTGTGTCTCTTCTGAATGGAGGTAATCAGGTCTATTTGAGGAATACCCCATCTGCAGACTATGTCCAGAAAGAATATGCTGTTTAGCATCCATATTTGAGGGTCTTCCATGGACCTGCTTAGAGAACATGCGACTACAGTGTCTTCTTGTGGGATTTACATCCCTGAAGGGGAAGATTTGCTTTTATAGCCTGATTCCATGCCACAAGAGCTAGAATGCACAGCTGGCAGGACATGCCACCTCCCCCAACATACACACACCCACACCTCCATGATGTTTGTCTGTGAAAATCCTGAGAGAGCCTGGATTCCATATATAAGAAAAAACCCAAGGGGCTCAATTAAGAGTGCTCACTTCTTTGACACTGAAATGCTCCATAATCTATTTGTGGGACCACTGGCTCGGAATTGATGAAGAGCCTGTACAAGCTCCCCAAGCCAGGCTTTATGCTTTTGTGTACAGTTCCTGGTTGGGAGAGGGCAGACAAAATGGAATGCTCAGATTTAAATGCCAATATTCCAATGCTTTTCTTCACTACGACAGTTATCACCCTGCATACCAAAAAAGGAGGACTGTTAAAGGACATGGTTAGACTATCAAGGATTATTAGTGACGACAGGAACCTTATTAAGGAAACTGATATATTATTCAATATGTTTAAAGAAATACATTACCCATCAAAAGTGTTAACAAGGAGTGAAAAAAGTTCTGCAGAAAAGGAACACCACATATCAACCAATTTTGAATTGCTGTGATAGGAGTGTTAACATTACAAGTCCACAAACTGAGGTAGATATGTCTGGTGACAAAACACAAGGTAAGGTAATTCCTTATAATCACAATGCTCAGGGTTTAGTAAGGATTTTGGAGGATACTTGAATACTGGTTTTTCCCTATATTAAAACCTTGCTTGGGGATCACCGCAAACAGTATATGCTAGAGGACAAAATATTAAAGGATTACTGGAAAGTATAAAACAGGATGGGACAGGCACCTTTATATATCTCAAATGGTCAAATGTGGTGCATGCAGATTTTGCAAATTAATTAATGACTGTCCCTATGCTATAGTCACCCATTTTAATAGGACAATTGCGTGTTCTGGTACGGTGGACTGTAATACAAAACAAGTCATATACTTAGCTACTTCCAGGTCTTGCCCTGCTTATCATGTACGAAAAACTTGGGCGATTAAAGGAACGTACAGGTGAACACACAAACTCAAAACACTGAGAACACATATCATACATATACTGAGTTTAAACAATATAAATCATAGCACTTTCCACCACTAACCTAAGTGCAATCTTGGATTTGATACATTTAAGTAGCAGGGGATGTGGAGGGGCAGCCTCCCACATGGGGGGTGCAGGGGGGCTTGCTCCCCTGCTTACACTTGGTAGAAAGTGCTATGATTTATATTGTTTAAACTCAGTATATATATATGATATGTGTTTTCAGTGTTTTGAGTTTCAGTGCTGTTGAAGTTTCAGTGTTTTGGTCTTCTATATTATGAAGTTTTCTCGTTTTCGGTGTTATGCAGTGAATCCGAACACACTAGAGATATAAAAAATAAAGTAAGGCACCTTATGTACATTCCAATGAATGTCCAAATTTCAAGACATTTATTTTCTTTGTTGTGGACAAAGTAACAGATAGAGGTAGGGGCGGTGAACTTGAAACATAGTCAGAATGTAGAGAGGTTATTTGGCAATTCAGACTTAATGCCAACATCTGAACTGAAATTCAGAGCAAGTCAAATATAAACATGGTGATTAGACTAACATTTTTTACAGTTCATAGTACATTTTACAAATGTGTTTAATAGTTTTCAATATTTTTATATGCATTTGTTACTATTTTCTATTCTTTCAGTCTTTTAATGTGATTATTAGAACTATTTTTTTTATTACCTTTTGATTGGTGCAGCGGTAGCGTTGTTGCCTCACAGCAAGAGGTTCTCTCGTTCGATTCTCGGCTGAAGCACCTTCTGTGTGGAATCTGCATGTACTCCCCACGGTCGAGTGGCATTTGAAGGACATGTGTAGAATGGGCGTGCCTTCGTTGAAGGTTGGGCATCGAGCTGGCACCACGGCACCTATAAAAAAAAAATCTACTGCCAATCATTAACGGACTGGAGTTCCACTGTGGCGACCCCTAACCTGGAAAAGCTGAAAGAACAACAACCTTTTGACTGCTGGATGCTGTGACGTCACTGATTAGGATGGATATTTAAATGTATGGTAGATTTCATTTGTTAACTGAAGAAGCCCAGCATTGTCTTGGCGAAAGCACTTTGTTTTTTTTGTCTTGTTTTTAATATTAATCACAATTTTCAGCCTAAACATTGGTTGTAGCACTACTCTTTTGCCTCGTTTTATTGTTTTTGTGAAAGTTTTCGTTTTTACGTTTGGTTAACAGATTTAAATGCATCTGGGATATCTTCTTGCTTCAAAAAGGGCAATACAGGAACTTGGAAATCCAGTGGATAACAGTGCAGAGACTTACAGGTTTCAGGTACCACTGGATCTTTCTCATGTGTAACTTGGCTTTTATTTCAGGGTTCTTGGAGTCTATCTTGCAGGAGTACTTTGAATGGGGAGAAGGGTCTGGAAGAAAGTGGAGAGAGACTGTGCTTTTTTTTTGTGAGGGAGAAAAAAAGCATCAGCCAGGTATCCAATCTACAGCTAAGGAAAATCAGATCCTAGAAAAGAGTTATAGAACATTTTTGGAGACTGAGCATGAATTTTAGTCTCTCCAGGAGTGAAACTGTGAAAGTGAGATGCAACCATAATGTGTCCTGACAGGTAGCCTAGCTAAAAAGGTCACCCAGATAAGGATAAATTTGTACTCCACAAGTTCTGCAAAAGGTAACAGCTGGAGCAAGACATTTTGTAAAGACCCTGAGAGTGTTATATACACCGAAAGCTAAAGTACAGAACTGAAAGTGCAATGAAAAGGCATAGAACCCCAGGAATTTTCTGTAGGTGGAGTGAAAGGAGATGTGCAACTATGCATCATTCAAATCTAGGGTGACCAGGAAGGATGAAAGAAGGAAGGTTTGCAGTGACAGCATCTTGAAGGTGTTCAGGTGAGATAAATCCAGAATAGGTCTCCAAAGTATCCACTTTTCTAGAGACCAGAAAGTCTTGAATCCATCTTCCTAGATTGCTGGTATGGCATTAGTTTTATGGTTCCTTGATTAAGACGACTGCACAAGAGAGAAAAGTGTAGGTGTATTTGGTTGGAAGGAGGAGGAGGAATACCACTCAGAGGTTTTCCAAACTTGGAGTCATTGGTAGGCTTATCATCAAATCTTTTCATGGGTTGTTTCCTGATCTTCTGAAAGCATTTATGATACCTGGGTATACAGGAAGTGGGCTTATCTGTAGTAATTTGTTTGCTACCTAGGCAATGAAGTGAGAAAAGTTTGTTAAAAGGCCTGCATCATTTTTCTCTTCTCTTACAGAGTCTTGAAATGTTCTACTGCAAGGGGGTCGAAATAAAAGGTCCCAGTAAAGGGGAGAATCCAAGAGCTTGTCATTTACATCCACAGGGAAGGACTTGTAGGAAAAGCAAATCTTCTAACAACTGATCCTCTACCTGCAGCCCTAGAAGAAACCTCTGCAACATCACAGGTGTATTTAAGGGAATACCAAACAATGTCTGTAGCTTTCCCAAGCAAGAAATTGCTTGTTGCTTAGAGTCAGAAGCCTCAAGTTTAGTCATGGTCTGATTAAGATCCCCTAAAATGGTGTCAACATCAGAGGCAAGGTGACCAGGAAAACTGATCTACAATGAATAAGCTAGGGAATCTTCATCAGAACCACACTCCTCCTCCTCAGATGAAGATTCATGCTGTCTCTTTTGAGGATGGAAGGGGAAGTGAAGGAAATGACAGGAATGAAGGGGGTTTCAGAGACAAGGTGGGCTTACATAGGGCCTGTGAGAACTCCACCCATTGCTTTTTCTGTGGCATTTGACCAAAAGAAACATTTTTAGTTTTTTGGGATCTTTTGGTTAGAGATGACAAATACTCTTACAAAGTGTTGGGTTCAGAACTCTGGCAGGACACAAACAAAATTTAGAATCTCTCTTCCTGCACAAGGATTTGAGGAATGCGCTCCAGTCCCTCAAACTCTCACCCTCAGTTCCACCTTCTTAACCATATTGGTATTAACATTCTCACAGAACATGCAAGAGTCAGTAACAATATAGGCTTCTGGCAGGGTTGCATGAGTGAATACCTGAAAAGGAGTCGAACATACTGTGCATTTCTGCAATATCTGAATGGGTTTACCCAAATCAGACTGGGCAGCAGACAGTTCAGGCCTAGCCTTCTTGAACTACTTCTCTGGTGAGTGGGATGTCCAAGGCAAAGGATTCCAGCATCTTGGTTTGTGTAATGAGCTTCAGACATTGGGTCTCCAAATGTGTTTCATTAACAAGGAAACTCAAGTACAGAGGTTCCTGGGAACAGACAACTGACAGACCGACAGCATCTGTAATCGTGCTCAGCCCCTTGACAAAATGAGCACTGGCAAAGGAGGTCCTTATAAGTAATCTGCCTACCAGTCACATGTCCCTCTTAGCCGATATTAACAAATCTTTCAATGAAAAATACAAGAAAAAGAAGGTTCTTAAATGGGGTACTTATCTGAGTAAGTGCAGGAAATGGTAGCAGGCAAAAACCATGCAGAAAGCAAACTGATGGGAGCAAAGATCCTGCAAATGGACTGATGGGCAAGACGGTCTCGGGATCTTATACTCCTGCATCTACTTATGCACCCCTATTGCCCATGGGAATAGGTCATATACCAGACGTACGTTCGTATGGAAGGTTTTTAGCTTCTGTATGCCAGCCAGATGTCAGGTAACCTCGGCAAGATAATCCAATGGTATTGGAATACTGAAACAGTGATCTAATGAAGGACAGTGTTTGTTCTCCAGTTAAGGTGATGATGCTCACATTACCCACTGTCTAAACGGGATTATTATCAGGTATATGTAATCAATGTTTTAAGTGATCAAGACACAAATGTTAAGAGAGTCACCTTGAATGTATACGGAATAAAGCAAAATAGTGCCAGACTTTTAGCTGCCCTGATGTACTACTAGTTACAGAAAGAAATAAGGAGCATGAAGTGCTTTACAGCTTTGAAAGTGTGAAGTAATGTCTTTGATAAATGTAAAAAGATGTAATACAACTGATACTGACGCAAGAATGTGTCCGTCTAAAGTGTTTTACAGCTGTTTAAAGATGTTTTAGCTTCTCACCTCTGTTTTGTGGTGGTAGCATACCTCCCAACCTGCAGACACTGAAAATAGGTACAAAGGCTCTTAAAAAGTAGGTCACTGGGCCAAAAATATGAAGCCCTAGTAAGCATACAATTTCAATACTGAACAGCATACAACTCTTCAGACTTCAAGAAGGATTATGG
The DNA here is from genome assembly GCF_019279795.1 of Protopterus annectens. Lineage (NCBI taxonomy): Eukaryota > Metazoa > Chordata > Ceratodontiformes > Protopteridae > Protopterus > Protopterus annectens. Next base: position 1,339,450,131 of record NC_056745.1, read on the forward strand.
GATACTACTCAAACACAAGTTTAAAAAAATGGAAGTGACAAAAATGTAAGCATATTATGAACATGGTATAAAATATAAATATTTGAATAAAAGACATTCCAAAAATCTGCCTCATGAAATCATTAATTTTTGTTTCTGAAAAGGGGAGATGTAAAACGTGGGTCCTGGTGCTATCAATATGGTGGGCATGTAGTCTGGTTCCCCATGCACTAAACAGCTTTAAAATAACATATGCTGGGTAGAGAGACTGAGAATATCAGGCAAAGGGAAAAGTCAAGCATGAAAACAGGTACATACCTCCAAAATTAGGTACATCAAGCAAACAGGCAAATCAGCCCTGAAAATAGGTATAGGTTCATAGGTAGTACTAAGCTAACTGCCCTTGTGGGCCCTTTTAAGCCTAATCAATTATCCCATTTCAGAATCAAACCCTACACTGTGTGTCTGTAAGGTAAGCAACTTAACCATTACACCAAACTCCCCTAAAACAGGTACACCTGAAATGCTTGGGTGGCAGTTGTCTATGTTCTAGTCCATGAATGACGTTTAGTGACACTGAAAAGTGCTTAAATGAACGTTTGGTACTTACCAAAAAGATAGATCCTTATTATCCCACTGTGTCTTTCTGAATGGCTGAGTTATCCTTCCTAGTGGCAGATGTGAGCTGGCAACTTTGCATTCAGAAGCTCCCCTCTCCCACAATGTAATGCAACCCCCCCCCCCCAAAAAAAAACAAAAAAACAAATGATACAAAGATATTAAGGAAGGCACAGGGAAAAGCTTTAGGTTCACATCTACCAAGGTACCAGGTCTGTCCAAGAAGAAAGGTCGCTAACAATTTGGTTGAGGGTATACAGGTGGGATACCAAGTTGACTGGAGAAGGGCTATAGGAATAAAGAAGTTATGTCTTACCATAATGCTCCATCTGTGTTGTTCATCTTCATCTATTCTTGACCTGTGGGTATACGGTTCCGATCCTCTGAACCGATCTGGCCGATATATAGCTCACGTCAGTCAAAAATCTCTCAAGCTGCTAGTCTATCTACAATGCCCCTTCTCCACATCACCTCAGATCGAGTTTGCAATCATACCAAAGAAGGTACTCTCACGCCAGTCAAAAACCTTGTCCAAGGTATCCCTAACAACAATAAAAAACCCAGGACAGGATGTCGATCCACCAGAATTCCAAAGGTGGGGGCAGTCAGGAAATACACAATAGATTAAGATCACCAACACAGATGGAACGTTATGGTAAGACATAACCTCTTTATCTGATGTTGTCAATCTTCATTTATTCTTGACTTGTGGGACAGAGTCCCCAGCTACCTTAGATCCTGGGTGGCCCTATAGAAGAAAATTCCAAAGAACCACAGAAGCAAAGGAGGCTCTCGCCCTGCAGACCATCCAATTTGTAATGAGTAATAAAAGTATGTGGTTTAGCACAACTGGCAGCTGCACAAATATCTGACATAGAAGCTTTAGAACGAAAAACAGCTGAAGTCACCACAGACCTGGTAGAATGTGCCTTCACTGACCTAGGGAGACACAAGTTTTCTTTCATGTAAATTAAGGAAATTCCATCCCTTAACCATCTAGACAGAGTAACCTTAGACACAGGTTTGCCCAAGGTTGCACTTGTAAAGGACACAAAAAAGAAGTTATGTACTTACCATAACGTTCCATGTGAGTTGTTCATTTCACCTTCATTCTTTACTGAGGGGTTCCGAGATGATTCCACGGCTCTGAGTCGGCACCTACTGCAAAGCTCGAGGATTTCAAGTAGCTCGAGGCCAAGTCCCTATCCCATGATGCACCCTGAGTTACCTCAGATCTTGTTTGCTGCGTAAAATAATACCATATGTCATTCTATAACTCCATAAGAGAGAAAGTATAGAAGGATTGAGTGACCATGAAGGATCGAACATCTCAGTCTTCTGAAAGCCCAGGAGGGGGTAGGAGGGAGGGACGTAAGAATGAAGACAAGATGAACAACTCGCATGGAATGTTATGGTAAGTAAATAACTTCTTTATGCGAAGTTGTTCGATCTCGCTGCTCATTCTTTACTGATGGGTAGTGTCCCAAGCACCATCAACCTCGGGTGGCTCACGGAGTATATTTCTCAGGACCATGGATCCAAAGGAGGCCCAGTCCCTAGAGACCCTGTCAACTTTGTAATGAGTGATAAAGGTATAATGTTTTGACCAAGTGGCTGCTGTGCAAATGTGTTATCAATAGGAAGTCTGGCAGAAAAAGAAGATGATTTAGAAACTGCTCTGGTTGAGTGAGCTTTAATTTTATGCTGCAAGGGCATATTGGCAGCTGAATAAGCAAAGGAGATACAATCAGATAACCAATTTAGACAGAGTTATTTTAGCCACTGGCATACCCTTCCTGGACTCTGAAAATGAAACAAAAAGCTGGTCGGATTTTCTGAAATCTTTTGTTCTATCCAAATAAAATCTGAGCTGTCTGTGAACATCAAGTTTGTGCATGTACTCTAAATTGTTTGAATGTTTGAGGAAGAAAACTGGCAAATCAATAATTTGGCTGAGATTAGTTTTGGTGCAAACTTTGGGTGAGAAACAGGGGTTTATTCAAAGTGAGACTCTGCCAGCATGGAAAATCAAATAAGGAGGCTTGATGGATAAGGCCTGAAGCTCTGACACTCTGCGGGCAGAAATAATAGCCACTAAAAAATGGTTTTCCATGACAAAAAATTGAAGTCACATGAGGAAGCTGGTTCAAAGGGAGGAAGAATTATGTGGGAAAGCATAAAATTTAGATTCCATCGAGAGTAGTGAGATTTCACAGGTGGTCTAATATGAAAGGTCCCTTTGAGAAAGGCTTTGGAAAATTTGTGTGACATAGCAGCAAGTTGAACACGGATTGTTGCTGCTGCAGATCCTTTATTGAATGTCAAGGTTAAGAAATCTAGAATAGAGGCCATAGGGGCTTGGTAAGGATCAATATTGTTTTTAGAGAGCTATATAGAAAATGTTTTCCATTTGTTGAGGTACAGCTTCCTTGTAGAGAGTTTATGAGATGGATAGGAGAATTTGCTTTGTCTCGTTGGAAAGGCTGTGAAACCTGGCTATGATGGGAATTGGAGCAGCCAAGCTGTCAGCTTCAGGGACTGCAGAGAGGGATGAAGTTCCCCCGACGAGTGCATCAGAAGGTCCGGAACTGGGTCCAGAATCCAGGGGCCCTCCAAAAGATGAAGTTGAAGGAAGGGGGAACCAAATCTGACAAGGCCAATGAGGAGCTATTAGAATAATGGCCCTTCCCAGGGCTTTTGCTTTCTGTAATACCTTGGGTATCAATGGGATTGGTGGAAATGCATAAAGGAGACCCGGGGGCCAATCGTGAACGAGTGTGTCCCTTGGGGCTTCTCCCGGTGGAGGAATCAGGGGAAAGTAGCTTCTGGATTTCGTGTTCATGTGACTGGCAAAATGTTCGTAGCAAGGCTGGCCCCATCTGCGAAATACCCTGTCCGTTATTTCTGTCTTGAGGAACCACTCGTAGGGTAACAAAATTGTTCTGCTCAGCTTGTCTGCTATCACGTTGGATTTCTCCGGGATGTGGGTTGCTAACAGAAAGAGCTGGGTGGAAATAGCCCACTGCCATACTCTGAGGACCTCGCAACAAAGGGGGTATGATATCATTCCTCCTTGTTTGTTCAAATACCAGACCACTGACACAGTGTCCGTCTGAATTGCAATTGTACCCAGAGGAAGAGAGTCCTGGAAGTACTGCAACACCAAAAGTACTGCTCTCATCTCTAGGACAATGATATGGAGAGGAGTCTCTTGATCGGTCCATGTGCCTTGGGCTGTCTTTCCCCGAAAATGCCCCACCCCCCACCCCAACCAGGGAAGCGTCTGTGGTCACTGTGGCCATTGGAGGGGGTAACACAAATGGATGACCTATCATGACATGAAGTGAAGTCAGCCACCACTGAAGATCCTTTTTGCAGGAATTTGTGATCATTATCATGCGAGTCATGGGGAGTTCTTGGTAAGACCATTGAGTGAACAACAGCCATTGCAGTATCCGCATATGCATACGAGCCAGTGGTAAGGTCAGAATTGCTGCTGCCATCATTCCTAACAATTTCAGAACTTTTGATGCTGGTGCTTTGTTTTTGGATATTAGCATGCGGACATGCTGACGTAGAAGAAAGACTCCTTCTACTGGAAGCCTTGGGGTGGTGGTGGTGGTGGTGTCCAGTTCTGCTCCGATAAAGACAATATGCTGCAATGGTGACAAGGCAGATTTTTCTGAGTTTATTGTAATGCCCAGGTGATTGCAGAGTGACAGAGTGGACTCCCTGGCTTGAATAAGTTGATGCCTGGTGGTGGCAGTAAGGAGCCAATCGTCTAGATATGGAAACACCTGGAATCCTGAATGTTTCAGGTGAGCCGTGACCACTGCCATGCATTTGGTGAACACTGTGGGGGCTGTAGTGAGACCAAAGGGCAGGGCTCGAAACTGGTAATGATTGGCTCCCAGCCAGAAGTGCAGATTATCCCTGGATGGTCTGGCCATTTTTATGTGGTAGTACGCATCCTGGAGATCTATCGAGCACATCCAATTGTCTTTCCCTAAGAAGGGAAGTATCGACTGAAGCGTGACCATCTGAAACTTCTTTTTCTTTACAGATTTGTTTAGTGTGCTGAGGTCCAATATAGGTCTCCAGTCCCCTGTCTTTTTGGAACTAAAAAGAATCTTGAGTAAGTTCCAGATCCTGTCTGATCTGCAGGGACTGGTTGGATGACTCTTTCTTAGCAACGTCTGGACCTCTACTGTTGCTTGTTCCCTGTAACTGGGTGGAACATCCAGGATTTTCCTTGTCTGTGGAGGGGATGTGGCAAAAGGGATGAAGTATCCTCTGGAAATTATACTTTGTACCCAGTTGTCATTTGTTATTTTGAGCCAGGCGTCTGGGAACAAAGATAAGTGACCCCCGACTGCCTCCAGAGGAAGACAGTCGGGCCTCCTTTCAGGAGCACTGGTAGGGCTTCCCAAAGAAGTGATCTCTGCCGCCCTGGTGTTGCAGACCCCCTCTGCTGCAAGGGCAGCATCTTCCATTATTGCCCCCTCCTCTGCCCCTGGAGGGGGGTTCACCACATGTGTCCTGAAAGGCTCCTTGGGCTTTTCAGAACCACATTTTCCCTCCCTTTTGACCCTCGGGGTAGGGTCTGGTACGGGTAGAAAAACGGACCCCAACGGCGGACAGTCTTTCTATCCTGCTCACACCTGATTAAAGTTTCCTTGACTCTGGGCCCAACAAGGGACAAGCCATCAAAGGGGGTATTCACAAAGGATGACATGAAGGGCTTTGTGAAGGAACACAAGCACATCCAGGAGTGCCTCCTAAGAGCAACTCCTGTACCTGCTGCTCTTCTCTTTCCATCAGCTGCATATGAAATGAGGCGTATGGACGAGTTTACTATGTAATTGAGGGTAGCAAGCTGGGCGGCAACTTTGTCTGTAGCTCCCGCAGCTACTGTACCCTGAAGAGTATCTCCCCCAGTTCTTTAAGGAGATCTCTTTGTAGTCTCGGAAAATGGGTCAAATAGTTAAGTAAACGAAGTACAAATGTCGCTGAACTAAACATGCGCTTCCCATATCTGTCCATGATCCTGGAGTCTCTGTTAGGAGGATGGATAGATGGGGAAGTTACAGACATTTCCTTTTTGGTGGCTGCCGCCACCACCATGGCATCAACTGGCACACCTTTAGTCAAGGAGGCTTTATCTAGGGGAACAGATATGAACTTATTAGGCCTCCTAGGGACAGGCTCCACAGTATCCGGAGATTCCCAAGCCCTTCGTGATACCAGCTACATAAGCTCATCGCAGGGCGGAGACACCCAAGAGGTGGAGGACTGGGACCCAAAAGCCTTCAGGAGGACCGACTCGTACTCAGTAGGGTTGATGGACTGCCAGTCACCCCTCTGCCTAAGGATTTCCAGTATCTCAACAAAGGAGATCCTCAGAGGGGGACTGTGGGGACCCTTCTGATTCATCCAAGTCAGTGTCAGATGTTAACGACTCCTGAGGGGAGTCCAAATGTTTCCTCTTACACACAATCTTCCTGGGAACCTCATCAGTGGGAGCTTCTGGGGAGGTCTTGGAAGAGCATGGGCCACCCAATGGGGCTTCCTGAGTCTCTGGGTCTCTGCGCTTAGCAAGGATCTGTGAGGCAGAAGCACAGGCGCTTTAGGGGATGAAGAAGCCGGACCCGAAATTGAGGATGTCTTGGGAGACCACTCTCCTCATGGCTTCGAAGGCCCCTCTGCTCCGATGCAAAGGAACTGACGGATCCGAAGAAACTGTTGATACCCCCGGCACCGGGACAGTGGGCTCTGAGCCCAATGTAGGAGCCGAGCTTATCCGACCCGAAGTCCTGAGAGGCAAAGTCAGAACTGACAAGTCGGTTCGACTATCCTCCCTGGACCCGACCAGAAAGTGTCTGCTCCTAGAGTCCTTGATCAGCGCAAAAGACACTGGAGCAGGTGTTGGCTCCGAAGGCTCCACAATCAGCAGGTCCAACTCCTCTGACTCCGAAGGACTGGTATGGCTCGGAGGAGGAAGAGATATAGCTGGCAAAAGGGTCTTCGGCTCCGAAGCCGATAATTTGGCAAAGGCCTGTGCCTGTAAAAGCTTCTGCACCACCTGATCCACATCAGATAGGCTCACAGAAGATAGAGATGATCAGCTGATGGTACCGACTGGAGAAGAGGTGATTTAGGTGTTTTGGATACCGGTTCCAAGACCGGGGACCGGCTCCGAGACCTGTGGAGCCGATGTCACAAACTCTCTAGATTTGTTTGATTCTCCAGAAGTCTTAGAGGACTTTGAGGACTTACTAGATCCATCCTGGTCAATCAAAGCCTCCTGGAAATTAGGTTTCAACAACCCCCTATCAATAAGTTTCCTTTTTCTCTCTTGGAGAACTCTAGGGGAAAAAGAATGACATACAGAGCATGTTTCCTGTAGGTGCAAGTCACCCAAGCAGTAGACAATTCACATGGCAGTCCGTAACAGGCATCTTTTGCCCACATTAGGGCATTTTTTAAACCCTGACTTAGGGTGTTTGTCCTTGTCATCAGCCATGACAGAAGTGGACACACCCAACAACAGTAAGTATAAATTAGCCTTCTAATAAAAACCAGGCTAACTATGAGCACAAACACACACACACACACACACACAAAACCCTTTGAACTAAGGCTAACTACTCAAAAGCCTTCTAATACAAAACAGGCTCAAGATAAGCACACAAGCCTAAAATTAAGACCACCAAGCACACACACACAATATAATTAAACAGATCTTAATAGCTAGTAAACTCTAATAAAATACTATGCTGTGGAAAAAATCTGACAAAAGGTCACTGAACATGCAATTCTTTTAGTCAGAAATTTTAAATAGGCCTATCAGAAAAAAACAAGGCCAATATGTAAAGCTAAGAATGCACACAGGGAAGGGAACACTACAGAAAAGGCTTTAAGAGCCTATCTACCTTAATATCCAAGTATTTTAATGATAATATAACAATAATATTGAAAATAGAAAAGTAATGAAGTTTTTACTGGTCCGAGCTAGCAAGAACCTCTGATCAGTTGCAGTGGCAAACTAGATCTGAGGTAACTCGGGGTGCATCATGGGATAGGGACTTGGCCTCGAGCTATTTGAAATCCTCAAGCTTTGCAGTAGGTGCTGACTCGAAGCTGAGGGATCGGTTCAGAATCCATCAGTAAAGAATGAACGGCGAGACAGAACTTCACATTAACTGTTCTGATTGTTTAAGCTGTTTAGCTCTATCCAGATAAAAATGTAATTGCCTGTACACATGCAGAAGGTGCAGGCAGTATTTGCCTTTATTAGAAAAATTTGGGAAAAATACAGCAAGTCTATGGAATGATTGATATTGGTCTATGAAATCACTTTAGGAAGGAAGGTCGGGTTTGTTCTCAGTAATACTCTTTGTGAAAAACTAAATAAGCGGCTTTAGAACACAAAAGCCTGTAATTCGGAGATTCGTCTCGCTGAAGTGACAGCTATGAGAAGCAATGTTTTCCAAGAGAGAAACTAAGTCACAGGTAGCTGCAGGTTCAAAGGGGGGGGGGGGGTAACGTAAGAGATTGCAGTACACAGTTAAGTCCCATGGTGGTATCAGATCCTTGAAAGCAAGCTTTAAATGGCTGGTGCCTCTAAGAAAAACTTTACAAAGTCTGTGGGAGATTAAAGGCTGGTCACTGATACTGTTATGGAAATTTGAAACAGCTGCTAAGATAACCTTCATTGTAGAAGCAAAAACTCCTTTATCAAAAATGGAAGCTAAAACTGTAGAACTTTTTCTACTGGCGCAGAACAAGGGTCCAGCCATTATCAAAAGCCCAAATAAAAAAATCTCCTCCATTTACTACAGTAGAGATTCCTGGTGTATGGTTTATGGGATGCCAACAAAATGTCATACAGGAGAAGAAATTTCATTATGCCTGGTGACTAATGGAATTGGGGAAACCAAGCAGTTAGCTTGAGGGTCTGAAGATTGGGGTGCACTTGTCCCTGAGGATGGGACAGAAAGTCTGGAACTGGGTCCAGAATCCATGGGTTGTGAAGTAAAGGAGGCTAGAGGAAGGGAAACCATATCTGTCAAGGCCAGTAAGGTGGAATAAGGATCACTTTGCTTCTCAACCGAGCTGCTTTCTTGAGAAAAGGGATCAGAGGAAAGGCATAAAGGAGATGCAGGGGGCAATCGTGGAGAAGGGCATCTCTGGGGGACTTCCTCTGAGGGGGAAATCAGGGCAAAGCATCTTCTGCACTTGTTGTTTGGAGGTGAGGCAAACAGGTCACAGCAAGGCTGGCCCCAGCAAAGAAAGATGATCTTCGCTACTCTGGAGTTCAGAGTCCACTCGTGAGGCATGAGGATGCATCTGCTCAGTTTGTCTGCAATCACATTTGAACTCTCTGGGATGTACATTGCTATCAGAAAGTTATAGCCCATTGCCACACTCAAAGGGCTTCTCAACACAGTGGACAGGACTTGGTTCCCCTCTGTTTGTTGATGTACCAGACCACTGACATGCTTTTCTGACTGAATAGCTATCATCCCAAGAAGTCAGGCAGGAGGGAAAGGCTTGCAACACCAGGAGCACTGCCCTTGGCTCTAGAATGCTGACACGCAGATTGGCCTCAGAGGGGGCCCACATGCCTTGGACTGTCTTCCTGAGATAATGCCTTCCCACCCCATCTGGAAAGCATCCAGGGTCACTATGGCCTTTGGCTGCAGGTGGACAAAGGGGCGGCTAGAAGAATCTACTTGGATTGCATCCACCAAGTTAAGTTGTTTTTGTACCGGCTGGATATGAAGTATGAAGACCAAATGATTCATGGTGTGGGTTAAAATAGACCATTGGTTCACAAGTAGTCAGGTGGAGAAGTCTCATGTGAAATCTTGTCATTGGAACTAATGGGATCACTGCTGCCATGGAACCCAATGCCTGCAGAACCTACTGAGCTGGAATTTTGTCTGAGCAAAGGAGGGGCGAACCTGCAATTGTATTTTGTGCAACCTGTGGAGGGGAAGACATGCTACACAAGAAAGAGTACTGAGACGAGCTCCGATGAATTCCATATTCTGAGAAGAGGTTAGTTGAGACTTCACAAGATTGACCATGATGCCCAATTGTCTAGATAGTTCCAAAATGAAGTCCACAGTTTGTAGTAATAGATGCCTGGTGGAAGTACTGAAGAGCCAATCATCTAGGTAAGGAAATACTTGGAATCCGTGCAACCTCAAATGTGCTGTGACTCCTGCCATGCATTTGGTGAACACCCTGGGGGCTGTGGTGAGACCAAAGGGAAGCACTTGGAATTGTTAATGACTGGATCCAAAATTGGTCTCCAGTCCTCTGTTTTCTTTGACACTAAAATGAATCTTGAGTAAAACCTGGATCCTAATTGGTCTGGTGAGACTTCTTGGAGGACTCTTTCTACCAGCTTTTATCTCTAATGCTGCTTGATCTCTCTGACTGGGTGGAACATCTGGGAGTTTTGCTGGGGTTCTCAGATAGAGAGTCAAAGGGATTAGACAACCTCTGTAAATGATCCTCAGCACCCAAGCATCAGTAGTTATGCATTGCTAGGCATTTGGGTGCAAGGAAAATCATCCCCTGACTGCCTCCAGAGGTAAGCAATTGGGTCCCCTTTCAGGAGCGTTGGTAGGGTTGACCAGAGAATGAGTCTCTGGAACCCTGATTCTGCGGACCACCCCTGCCTCTGGGATGGTGTGTTCCATTATAACTCCCCCTTCTGTCCAGAGCACCACATGTGCCCTGGAAAGGCTTCTGGGACTTCTTGAACCACATCTTAAAACTCCTTTGACTCCTGAAGTAGGATCATTGAGGAGTGGAAGAACGTACGTCCACAGCAGACAGTGTCTTTCCATCCTTTACACACCTAGATAGAGTTTCCTTTACTTTGGGTCAAAACAGAGAGGATCCGTCAAATGGAGCATTGATGAAAAATGATTGTTGAAATATTTACAACAATTTGACTCGTACAGTCTTAAAATTGCCTGTCAATTGAATTGTATATAACACATTATTGTGTGGAGATTTTCTCCCTGGGCCTCCGCTGAAAATCGACATGTATCCAGTTGGACTATCCCAGTCAACAAATTTAAAATAAATAATAAATAAGTAATATGAAGGAAGACTTGAATTGTTCCGAAAACTCACACAGGCGCATCCAAGTGTGTCATTGAATAGCAACACCTGAACCTGCTGAACTGATTGCACCCTCGGCTGCATGCACAACAAGTCTCATGGACAAATTTGAAATAGACTCCAGGGTCACTAACTGGGAGGGCACTATTTCTTGGTCCTCCTCATTAACTGCTCCCGCCAGAGTATCTGACAATGCCTTGACCTGATCCCTTTGAAGTTTAGCAAAGTGTGCCAAAATATTCAAAGACCTGATAGAGGTGGTCGATGATGCATAGACCCGCTTCCCAAATCTGTTCATCGCCCTGGACTCTCAGTTATGGGGATGTAGAGTAGAACTCCCCTCTGCTAGTTCGTTCTTGGTGGCAACCACTACCACCATGGCATCAACTACTACACCCTTTGTCCAATGTGGATGGTCTCAGTAGTGGACAGGTCTTCGGGGTACAGGTTTTACAGAATCAGTAGCCTTCCAAGCCCACTGAGCTATCAGCTTACTTAGGTTGTCAGCGGGCAGGGTGACCCAGAAGGTAGACGGGTGAGCATCAAAGGTCTGCAAGTACACTGATTCTTCAGAGGAAGGGTCTTTCGGCTTCCAATCACCCCTCTGTTTCAGGATCTCAAGAATGCCTTCAAAGGAGACACCTTCCAGGGGTGATCATAGGGAACCCTCCCCTTCATTGAAATCAGTGTCCTCTGTGATGGATTCCATGGGAGAATCAAGATGTTTCCTCTTACAGGATCTCTGCCGAGGAAGCTCTTCAGTGGGAACATCTGAAGAGGACTCAGAAGAGGGGATGGCTGTAGTAGGCAATTCTTGAGACCTTGGGGCTTGCTGTCCAGGGGTTGAAGTTGGCTGTAGAACCGAACGGCCTGGGGTCATAGGGAGAGACTCCGGTAACACAGGAGGCACCTGAGACAAGGCACTGGTCAAAGCTCTTTCCATGGTTTGAAAGGCCCTGAAGAGGAATGGGAGTCCAGAATTGAGACAAACTCTGAACCCCACCCCGAGAGACCCACCTGACAAACCGGAAATGAGAAGGGGGTCTTCTGTCAGTGCACCCTGAAGAGGTAGGACCAAGCTCCATGGAAAAACTCTGCACCAGTTCAAACCCCTCAGGCCCAACAGCGAAGACAAGGTACCAGTGACCCGACAGTACCATAGGCACCCAAAGGCATCCCAGCCAAACTTGGCAAATACAAGAAAGTTGTCAGCGCCAAAGTCATTGGTACCTGCGAAGTTGGAGTCAAGAGCTCTAAACCCTGTGTCGAGGACAGAGGAGGAGAATAAGGAGGGATCGTACGGATGAAACCCCCTGCACCAGAGGGGAGAGGGGGCTAAGAAGATGAAGGAAGACTCTTGGCTGTCAGGATCTGATCCACCAACCTAACAATAGCCACTTCCAAGAGACTTCTGGTAGGGCAAACAGACAACCCAGAAGGAGACTCGAGTCCCTCCATGAAAGGGTTAGGGAGATGTCCAAAGAAGGGGGAATAAGCAGTCCTGGGCTGGATAGAAACAACAGACTTCAGCAGTCTGCAGGACCATGGGGGATATCGGTGCCGTTATGGCCTTAGTAACAGTTGGTGTAGATATCGGAACCATAGTGGTCAATGATTTAGAAACTGCAGTGGTCGGTGTCGATGGCACCAGTAAAGCTCTGTGTCAAAGATTCAGACTTTTCCAAAAGCTTTGGAACTTTAAGGTTTTGATTCCATAGACTCATAGAGGAACCTTCTGATGCTCATTTCTGCTTCTTAACATTAGGTGCTGATGGAGACGTTGGCACCAAACGGGAGTATTTTGATCCAGAGGCCGGAGGAGACTGGTTGTCCTTGGACAAGGCTTATTTGAACTGAGCTTTAAGGAGCCTTTTGAAAATGAGCTTGTTTCTCCTCTCTGGCAGAGTTCTGTTGCTGAAACCCTGGCAGATTGTACAGTCAACAGACAAGTGTGCGACACCCAAGCAGTACACAGAACGTTCGTGGTTATCAGAGTTTGGCACTTTTCTGCAGCACTCTGTACATTGTTTGAAGCCCATAGTGCAGCTTTTAGGTTTTTCTGCCATCATCCTGAATAAAAAGGGCAGGAGAGGCAGACAGAAATAACAGAAAGAGGAAAAACAGGAAAGGAAAATCAGTCTCACAAGAAGAAATCTACAAACAATGGTAGAAAGGTTACCAATGGTAAAGACAGAGAGAGGGGGAAGGGAAACAATTATCAACGATGGTAGAGGGAAAAAATACCACGAGTAAAGGGAAAACACACACTCACAAGGGTAGACCAAGAAATTTAAAACTAGAGAATAAATGAAAGAGTACATAAAACATTTTTACTTGGCTACGAGAGAGGAACTGGCTGACACTCCTGTAAGAGCAGCAAACAAGATCTGAGGTACTGTGGAGAGGGGCATTGTGGGTAGACTAGCAGATCGAGAAGTTTTTGGCTGATGCGAGCTATATATCAGCCGGACTGGTTCCTAGGATCTGAACCATATACCCACAAGTCAAGAGGAGATGAAGATTGACAACATCAGATCTATTGTTATAAGTACACAGCTTTCTTATCTTATCCTCTCATCAGTCTGTGTCAATGGTTGTGACAAAATCTTCAGCTACTTTAATCCAGAGTGGCATTACGGCAGGATACCTTTCAGAATGGCAGAATCGAAAAAAGATATGGACCTTGATAAGAGAGATAGTTTGTAGTGTTTGATAAAGGTATGCACTCTTCTCCATCCTGCAGCACAAATTCCCTCTATTGAAGAGGACCTGATGTAAACTGCAATGGTTAAGACAGAGAAAGCTGAATAAGCATTAAGTCTTGAGAGTAATGGCTTGTTATGCATGGAATAAATGAAGAAATCGCAGTAGGAAAGCCATTTAGATAAAATCACTTTGGAAATCTTATTTTCCTAGTGAAAAAGATCAACAGTTGGTCACCTTTTCTAAAAGCTTTTGTCTCATGAAGGTAGAACCTTAGCTGTCTGTGCAGATCCATGTATGTAACTGGTACTCTCCTTTGCTTTACCAGTCTAGAAAAACAACTGGTAAATGAACAGATTGATTCAAGGCCATCTCCCAGACTACTTATTATTTTTTGTTTTTACACAGTTCCACAAACACTATTTGAATCCTGCATTCAACGCACTAATTCATTTTCCACAATCAGACAGTGGCTATTGTTAAGTCCAATTAAACCTCTGCTTCTTGCACTGGTCATTCCTGTCCAACAACTGGTTGCTTGATTTTTTAAAGCCCATCAGATACAAGCAGTTTTCCACCTCACATTGGACCTGCATTTTTGGTGGACTTTTTCTTTCCACACCCCCTCTTTTTTAGTCAAATATCACCCGGCCAATATGTCGAGTGTCCACACTGCTGCAGTCATTACACTTGGGTTATCCTGCCGTCAGGCGGTTCCCCAGTCGGCCTGAGTTCCAAAGTCTTGGTCCGGCGTCGGTTGCTGTCACCTCCTCCCTGATGTCAGTGCGACAGGGGTATATAAGACGCAGCCGCCATTTTCTTCAGTTTTTCTTGCCCCAGATGTCAGGTGCCCCCAAATAGGTAAGCAATTCAAATTGCTAATAAAACATAAATAAGAAACGCAAACACCTTTCAGTTACCAGCAAATACTCCACATAGGTACTAAAGGGTAGAGGACCTAGGTACGTACCAGCAATAAAGAGGGGAAGGAGGGAGGGTAACCCTGGACTGCAGCAGTGTGAACACTAGAACATCTACATTTATGGTAGGTACAAAACTGTACTATGTTCATCATGTTACACTGCTGCAGTCATTACACTTGGGTAGAATCCCAAAGCTGAGGTAGGGTGGCTGGTTCTATAATGCATTAGGGGTGGCTATAAGGCCCTGCAGCACTGCAAAGGCGAAGCCAGCTCTGGATTTAGAGTATAGAGGCAGATGGTAATGCTTGGTGAAGGTATGCACAGAGCTCCATGTTGCTGCCTCCAAAATATCCTTGGTAGGTACTCCTCTGAGGTAGGCCGTAGAAGTGGCTGTTGCCCTGGTGGAGTGAGATCTAATGTTGGTAGGCACAGATTTTCCATGGTGCGTATAGCAGAAACGTATACAATGTCCTATCCATTTGGAAATAGACTGTTTTGAAATGGCTTTTCCCTGTGCTCCTGCAACACATGCTACCAATAATTGCTCAGATTTTCTGAAAGCTTTGATTTTGTCCAAGCAGAAGCGTAACTGCCTGTGAATGTTCAAAGAATGCAGTCGTCTCTCCCGTGTATTCTGTGGTTTTGGATAAAAAGTTGGCAAGTGAATAGTTTGGTTTAGTGACACACTTGAAACCAACTTAGGCATAAACGTAGGGTTAGTTCTTAAGGACACCCTGTCCTGGTGGAAAATGAGGAAGGGTTCCACTGCCATTACTGCCTGTAATTCTGAAACTCTTCATGCTTATGTTACTGCCAGGAGCAGAGCAGTTTTCCAAGAGATATATTTTAGTTCTGCTGTGCTAGCTGGCTCAAAAGGAGGTAAAGTTAATCTTTCCAAAACAAAGTTGAGGTCCCAAGTTGGAGTAGGTGCCCTACGGGGCGGTCTTATGTTTTTTGCCCCTCTGAGGTACTGTTTTAGCAAAGGATTAGAGAAAATTGGTGGATCCGTGTTGTAATGAGCACAGATGGCAGAGGCGTGGATCTTGATGGATGAAAAGGAGAGGCCTTTGTCCAGCATCTCAGTCAAATATTCTAGTATCTGAGGAATGTTTGGTACAACAGGGTCAAAGCTGTGAGAGCCTGGTTCCAGGCACAGAATCTCTTCCATTTACCTGAATAGGCTTTCCTGGTACTAGGCCTTCTGGCCTCCAGGATGACGTCCATAACAGCTTTGGAGAGAGGCATTGCTTGCTTGGCTAAGGTATCTTCCATGCAACTAGGTTTAAGGTCTTTAGCTGGCTGTGGAGTATCTGATTGTTGTGCTGAGACAGCAGATGTGGTATCTGAGGCAAAATCCAGGGTGGTCCTTTTGCTAAGCTTTTTAAGATTGGGTACCAGTGCTGGCGTGGCCAGTCTGGTGCAATCAGGATCATCTTTGGCTCCTCTTGCCTGGCTTTTATGAGTACCTTTGGAAGAAGAGGCAGTGGTGGGAAAGCGTATACTTTTAGGTTTTTCCAGCTGAATGAGAGGGCATCCACTTTCCATGCTTGTGGATGGTAACTCCTTGTGCAGAATTTCTGTAGCTGGCAATTCATTGGTGATGCAAACAGATCTATGTCCAGGCTCCACCATTTCTGGGTTATCATTCTGAATATTTGTGGATTCAATTCCCATTCGTGGGGATCCATGATATTTCTGCTTAAGTCGTCTGCCAGTGTATTTTTCTTTCCTGGCAGGAATTGTGCTTGTAGATGAACTTGATAGTTTATAGCTGTGTTCCACAAGGTCATGGCTTGTCTGCAGAGGGGGTAGGAATGGGTGCCCCCTTGCTTATGTACCACATAACTGTGGTGTTGTCTGTCTTTAGTAGTAGTTGTCCTGGATGAAGCAGGTCCTTGAAAGCTATAAGGGCATTTTTTGTACAGCTAGCATCTCTTTTTGGTTGACGTGAAGATGCTTTTGTTCTGTGGGCCACTTGCCCTGAATACATTTTCCTGCAATGTGTGCTCCCCCAGGCGTAATCCAATGCATCTGTTGTCAGTATTTGCCTGGCTGTGGGTTGAGTAACAGGCTGTCCCTTGTTGAGGTGACAAGCTTGAGCCCACCATCGAAACGCCTGTTGAAGGCAAGGAATTAATGGTATAACTGTTTCCAAACTTTGACAGTATTAAGACCATACACTCTTTAGGTACCATTGTAGTTTCCTCATATGCAGTCTGGCATATGGAATTAGTAGTATGCAAGATGCCATGTAACCCAAGGCCTGCAGAATTTTTCTTGTAGGGAGTTGGGTCTTTGTTGCCATCAATTGAAAGGATTGAGTCAGTTGTCCTTGCTTGTCTGGCGTGAGATAAGCCATCTGGGCCGTTGTGTTCAAGCTGGCACCCAGGAATATTATCTCTTGTGAAGGCACTAGTTTTGATTTCTTTTCGTTGACTGTGTACCCCAGGCAACGTAATAACTTTTTTACGAACGCCAGATGCTTTAGAAGAATGTCCTTGCTCTCTGCTTGAATCAGGCAGTTGTCCAGGTACAGGTAAATTTGAATTCCTCTCTGTCTGCAAAATGCAATTACTGGTGCCAGGCACTTTGTGAAGACCCTGGGCGCAGTAGATAAGGCAAAGGGCAGTGCAGAGAACTGATAGTGCACTGGACCAGCTATGAATCTGAGGTATCTTCTGCAGCTGTGTCTGATAGGGACATGCAGGTATGCCTCCTTGAGGTCCAAGGTCACGAGCCAAGCTTGCTTGCCCAGCATGGGAAGAAGCTGCTGTAATGTCAACATTTTGAATTTCGGAACATCCAGGTAAGTGTTTAGAGAAGAAAGATCCAGAATGGGCCTCCAGGCTTTGTCTTTTCTGGGAACCAGAAAGAGTCTTGAGTAAAATCCTTGTCCTTGTTCCTGTGGTGGTACCTTCTGAATAGCTCCCATGTTCATGAGTGCTGTAATTTTTTTTTTGAGCCTCTGCCCACTGATTTGGTGGCAGATTTGGCATTCCTTTTAACCTTGGCAGTGTGAAAGTGGAACCTGTAACCTTGAGATACGATATTGAGAACCCATTTGTCTATGGTGATCATATGCCAACTGTGATAGAAAAGAGCCAGTTTTCCTCCCAAGGGGGCTGCCAAGAGAGAGTTGTTTGGCAGCTGTAGTGGAAAGTCATTGGGACTGTTTTTTATAAGGTTGGTGCCTGTCTTCCCTTTCTTTCTGGCCTGATGGCCCCCATTGTCAAGGCCTGTAAGGACCTTGTGGCTGACCTCTACCTCTTGGACGTCTGTATTTGCCCCTTTGAGGTCAGTCTATAACTGGAAAGGACCAATTCTTTGTTGGCCAGTTTCTACTAAATCGAGGAGGCTGAACCTGTAAGAAATCCTTCACTGTTTGCATAGATTTTGCCTTATCCTCCATTTTCTTTAATACCTCTTCTGCCTTAACTCCAAATAAGACATCATGCTGCAAAGGTGCATCCAGTAGTTTAGTTTTAACATGATCTGGTAGTGTATGTTCTTTTAACCATGCATGCCTTCTAATGACAGAGCCTGTAACTGCTGCTCTACAGGAGGCATCTAAAGAATCAAAACCACATTGCAATGTATGTTTTCCCATTTGTTCAGCAGCATGCAATAAATCCTGCATTTCTTTAAAATTTGGAGGATCTGTATCTGGAAGCATTTTTTGTTTCAACTGAGACATCAAAAATTGCTGATATTTTAGCAAGTGAAACTGGCAATTTAAGGCTCTCATTGCTAAAGTTGCAGACGTATATACTTTCTTTCCCCAGCTGTGTAATACTCTGGAATCTCTGTCAGAGGGGACTGGATTCTTTGCTGATGAGGCCTTAACCCCTTTGGGTCCCTGAGAAATAGTTTCAGGGTCTGCAACAGGGCTTTTATACAGAAATTTGAGAGAGTCAGGGACTCTAATACCTGTCACTGGAGCTGGAGGTAAGGAATCAGGATTTAAGCTGGATTCAGTGTACACATCATCCACAATATCTAACACTGGCGGAATAGCAAGGGGTCTGTGTTGAGGTAATAATAGGAAGTCTCTGAGCCTTTTCTTGGATTCTGAGTAATCCTGGCCTTCCCAATGGAAATGCTCCCTCATGGTATGTAAAGTTTCCCCAAAGGAGTAATCCTCTGGTGGAGAGGCTGATGGAATTGATTCCTCAGCATCATAATCCTCATAAGGGGGTAAAGAATAACCTAGGTCTGAGGATGAATCTGAGGAAACGGACACCTGGACGGATGAGTCATAGTCTACATCCTGTCTAGGCCTTTTATCAGGTGGGGGATGGGACCCCCTGATCAGAGTGATTAGGTCTTTGGCCATTTTGAGCATTTGTTTCTTAGGCATGGAGGCCTGTCCTGGAGAATGTATTTGTTTCTTTGTTTTTAAAGGAGGCTTAGACTTAAAAGAAGGTTTAATTCTTAGTTGAGTAGGTCTGAAGACACCCTCTGAAGCTGCGGGTTGCTCAGGTACACCGGATCCCTCAGTAGGGTCGGTCTCGGTAGTCTGAAAAACTTGTGCATCCAAAGGCCCAGCCATCTCCACAAGGGAATCGGAGGCGGCCTGTGGCTCTGCAGAAGCAGTCCTCAGGGGCTGCGAAGGCGCCTCGCTGAAAACCGGAGAACCGGCGACTGGCCTAGAAGAGGCTTCGTCGTCAGTTTTGGGCCTCGGATGCCTGTCCTTGTCTTTGCACTTTTTATGAATTCCGGTCGTCGGAAGTTCCGACGGCATGGTGTAATTAAATTTTCTGCCAAAGTAATGTCGGGTAAATTCAAACAGACGTTTAATAGTGCTCTTGTTAAACCTAGCACAAAACCAACAACCAGTGACGTCGTGGTTTGGGCCTAGGCATAGGATACAGTAAGAATGGAAATCCTTATGAGGTATTTGCTTCCCACAAAAATACAGTTATTAACTTTTACTGACCTCGGTCTGAGGCAAGAAAAAGTTTGCCCAACGGGGTACTTAGCTTTGTAGAAGACTTCGGTTCTGGATTCGGAATGAAAATCTAAGGAGTCGGCCGCCCGGCACTTGTGAACTGCTTTTGCTTCGGGCACCGCACGGCAAGAAAGACTGAAGAAAATGGCATCGGCTGCATCTTATATACCCCTGTTGCACTAACGTCAGGGAGGAGGTGATAGCAACTGACACTGGACCAAGACTTTGGAACTCATGCCGACTGGGGAACCGCCTGACGGCAGGATAACCCAAGTGTAATGACTGCAGCAGTGTAACACGATGAACATCCTGATTCACTCTTAAGATCGGGCTTTTCATTTTGGTGGTTTGGTTCAACCTAGCTTCCAACTGATTAACAGGAAAAAAAAAAAAAAGAGAGAGAGATGCTAAACCAATTAGAGACCCTGGACCTTTTTCTATATTACTCGCACATCCTCCAACCACTGTGCATTGGAGTATTTTTGGCCCCCGTCACTATTTTCTTCTGGAAAATTTTTCCCTCTTCAGTCGCAGGGTTTCTTTTTAAAAACAGATTTGTTGGTCCTTTACAGCCTCCTGCTCACCATCTACTGTGGAAGGCCCCCGCCTCACAATCTCTACTTTATAGCATACAAGTAATATGTTCCTAACATTAGACCCCACCTCGCTCTATTCTTCAACACAATGTGGAGACTACCATTTTGCAGTCTCACCAAATACCAGCTTACAATTTTGCAAACCCTTCTCAAGTACACAACATATTTTTAATTATTAATTAGGCAGATCTGATAAAGCAGAAGCGAAAGCGCCACTTCATTTAAATTTGGAAAGCCATGCCCACAGCTCAAACAAACAATCCAAGAGAGATTTACGATGTGAATTTTAAAAAGCTAAAGTTGAAATGGGATATGTCCAATAAGTCAGGGTAGTAGTATTACCAATACTTGCGCCATTACAAAGTGTAAAGCAAATCAATGTTCCTGATCATGAAAAATTATTAGGATAAACACAAATGACTTAAAAAGGAATGCTCCCATTGGTTCCAATAAATCCATTTTGCCCAATCAAAATAGGAAACTTTCCCACACAGCAAGGTAGAATTACTGGATTCATTCACGCAGGCTATATGCCTCTACTCCAAACTTCAACCTTGAGTATTCAAATTAATTATACTATTGGCAGATTTCCCCTGCCCTCCTCCAATGGTCTGTACAAAAATCAACTAACATCCTATCACTTTCAAATCCTCCATGATTTTTCCACACCCACCACGATGCTTTTAAATTTCTACTATTCATGCGATTGACAAACAGTTGTTCACAACTTCTTGAATTGTCACTAAACAGCTCTCAACTGCTAAAGATAGAAAATAAACACATTTTGAAGTGATGATATGCTGTACAGTCTTTGTTCATTACTTTATTGCTTAGTACCACTGGATCAAAAATAAACATTTCAGAAGCACAACACGCTGGACATTTTCTGGCATTACTTGTTTGGTACAACGCTCTACCTTGTTTTTCTATACTTTAGGAGAAAAGGTAGGATTTGGTCTGAGCGAGACTATCTTTATGAAAAATGAGGTACAGTGATTTGCAGGATAAGGCATACTTTTCAGATACTCTCCTTGCCACCAGAAAGGTGCTTTAAGAAGGAATTGGAGGCAGACAAAGGGTGGACCTGTGAGCATCTGAAGTATAAAAGTAAGACTGCATGGTGAGGAAGGGTCCTTGATGGAACATCAAAGAAAAGTGCCCTTCAAAAAAGTTTTACATACCTTGTAGAATGCTAGAGCATTACAGCTGAAACACAAGTGAAAATCTGGAATGGCAGTCCAAGGGACCTTGACAGTAGAATGGATGGAGCCTGTATCAAAAAGACAGGTTAGAAACTGTAGAAGACACAGTATAAGAGCCTAGCATGGATCCAATCTCTGATCCACAGCTCAAAAAGAAATTATTTTCCATTTTATATATATATATTTTTTAAGTAGACTGCTTCTGCAAAGCAGTTAAAATTTGAGCTACTCTGAAAGGTAATGCTGGATTACTGGTCATCAATGGAATTGGAGAAATCATTCAGTTAGTCTGAGGAAGATATGTCTAGATGAGGCTGTCTTGGTGGGACAAACCATTGGTCCTAGATCTAGAGTTCATGTCAGATAAGGCCAGAGCATTGGAAACCATATTTACCTGGGTCAGAAGTGAACTAGGAGGATCAATTTTTCCTTGCAAAGAGATACTTTTTACTGGAATTCTGTCATTAATGGAAGAACAACAAAAGCATAGACCAGTCCAGGTGGGCTACAATGGTCCAAAGATCCTACGGTTGTCTGTCCTTAATGAAGGGATGAAAGCAAAGCAGTTACTGCACTTCATATTAATTGGAGAAGTAAACAAGATTGCTGCAAGGATGGCCCAATGCTTGAATATTTCTATTGCCACTGCTGGGTTCAGGGACCAGTTGTGAGGCATTCGGATAAAACAGATGAGCTTGCCTGCAAGAAGATTGTCCCAAGCTGGAATGCACACAATACAGCATTTGAAAGATCTAGCTCACTGCTACACACTCATGGCCAATTAGCACAAGCGGTAAATTCTGGTCCCTCCCTTGCTTGGTTATCTACTACACCACAGACATTGTCTACCTGGATAAATAACACACCTTGGAGAAGAAAGCCTCAAGGTGCCTGCAAATGCTAGGAGGACTGCCCTCATCTCCAGAATGTTGATGTGAAGGTTAGCTTCTTCTTGTGACCACAATCTCCCTCAATCTCACAGTGAAGTCATCTCTGGCAACTGTGACTGATGGTAGAAGTAAAAATGGATCTCTCTCCTTTACAAGGGGAGACTGACTTCACCAATTCAGATGGTTCCTGCAAACTTTGGATAGTCTTAAGAGAAAGTGTAGTGACAGACGACTGGTGCCACTGAATGACACGTGTAATCTGGGATGAAGAACAAACATTATGGATGCTGCCATTATACCAGGGTAAATAGCACTATGGATGCTGCAAGCAATTCATCCTTGAGAAAATCCAAGTCTTACAATATGACAGAAATCAGCCTTTGTTCTGGGAGTCTTGCTATTCATGTTGAGATGTCTATATGGCAACCTATGAAGGACAAGGAGTAACAGAGATCCAGATTTCACTTTTCTAATTTTACTGAGATTCTCATGCACTGACAAAAGTGGAGTAAATAATCCCTTGTTAAGATAAGTGATTCTCTTGTGCTTGCAACTAAGAGCCAAAACACTAAACCCTGTCAACCTGAGATGCGCTGCAATCACAGTCGTACACATGGTGAAAAGCTGGGGTGATGGGACTGTGGTGAAACAGGAGGTCAGTGATCAGAACTGATAATGACTGGTTCCAAGTCAGAAGTGGATGTAGCTTCTAGATTGCTTTGACAGCTTGATGTGTAGGTAAGCATCCTGAAAGTCTATTGAGCACATCCAGTCCCATTTGTATTGGAGTGGAAAGTTGGACTGCACTATCCACAATTTTACCTTCTTTACAAGGAGATTCAGCCCACTGCGACCCAGAAAGGGCTTGAAGTTCTTCGCCTTTTTTTTGGAAATAAAAATAATGCTGAGTAGAATCTGGATCCTAAATGTCTCTCTTGTAGAAGTTGACAGACTTCTTGAGCTGTTACTCTTTTTGATGCAGGTGGAGCATCTGGAAGGAGCAGTGTATTTTGTGTGAAGGTGGAAGTGTAATGAAGCCCCTGAATATAATGTTCTTCAATTATGAGCCCTTTGTGATGGCCAACCAAGCAAGTGGGTGAAGAGAAAAACATCCCCAACTACCTCCAGAGGAGACCAATTGGGCAACTTTTCAGGCCAGCAAAAATGCAAGGACCTCCACTGCCTTTAAGGCAGCATCCATTAATGGAACTCCTGCCTCAAGGGGCCCTGTCAGAATAGTCAAAGAAAGAAAATAGGAAATCTTTGAAGCAAAACCTGTTGCCAGCCTTCTGATTTCTACCATAGGACCTTTGAGGGGTTTCAATGCAGATGCTAATGGCAGAAGATGTTTTACCTCCAGCTTGCTCTTCAAAGTTTCTTTGACCTTCAGACCAAAGACAGAGATGATCAATCATTGGGTCTGTTTATGATGGACACTAAAGGTATCAGCAAAACTGCACAACCACAGCTAGGCATGATGGTGCATTGGTGCATAGCAGTGCAAGTGCCTCCTACTTTAGCTGAGCCATTATCTAAATTATGAAGTAACCTGAAGGACAACATTGTAGACAGATAAGCCTAAATCAGTTTTGTGTTGTCCATTACGCAAGGCCTTTGGAGAGAATCTAGGGACTGCCCTAATAGATTCCTCAGGATCAAAGTCATACAAGTAGCATAAATGAACACCCTCATGGAAAAAAGCTTCCATGGTGTATGCCTGCTTTCCAAGATAGTCAATCATCCTAGAATCTCATTTAGGCAAATGAACTATGGAGCTCTCTTCCAAGAGCTCTTTTTCGGTAGTTGATGCAACTGTAGTGCAATTGATTATAAGGCCCTTAGTACAAAAGGGTTAGTCCTTGTGAGGTCTAAAGAACTTCTCATGCTTGCGGGAGAGGTTAGTTCTACCACACTCAGTTCCCCACCTTACTCTCTCCACAAAGTACAGTTGTGTACACATCATAAATGTAGATGTTCGAGTGCATTCACTGTTGCAGTCATCACACACTGGTTATCTGCCTGCAGATAGCCCTCAGTCAGACTGAATACCAGAGTCTGGGGATTTCTGCGTCAGTTGCTGTTGCCTCTTCCATGACGTCAGGTTATCAGGGGTATAAAACATACAGAAACGCCATTACAATCAGTTTTTCTTGCCCCAGATGTCAGGAGCCCCTCAAAATAGGAAGCTATTACTTGGTGTGGAACACCTCCAGTAAAAAGTAAATACCCCTGCCATAAAAGATGGCCATAAACAGGATAGGTAGAAAGTATATAGAAAACCAGAGGGATGGAGGGAGGGAAACCAGGACTGCAACAGTGAATACACTTGAACATCTGCATTTATGGCAAGTGTACTGAATACTCTGGGCGGAGTAGATAAGCCAAAGGGAAGTGCAGAGAACTGATCGTGCAAAGAGCCTGCACTGAAACGTAGACATTTCCTGCAAGACTCCCTTATGGGGATGTGCAGATAAGATTCTTTTAAGTCTAGGGTGACTAACCAGGCATCCTTGGCTAGCATAGGAGAAGCTGTTGCAGTGCAAGTATTTTGAATTTTGGACCACCAGAAAGGTGTTGAGAATAGATAGATCCAGGATAGGGCGCCAAGAGCCCTCTTTTCTGGACACCAGGAACAGTCTAGAGTAGAAACCCTGTCCCCTTTGTTCTACTGGAACAGAATAACCCTGATATGGAGAAGGGAAAGTACTTGCTTTTGAGCCTCTGCCCACTGGTTTGGAGGAAGGTCTGGCTACCCGCTAGGAGTTGGCAGTGAGTGGAAGTATAATCTGTATCCCTGGGATACAATGTTTAGAACCCATCGGTCCGGAGTAATGGACATCCAGTTTTTTGCATGAAGGGTGAGTTTTCCTCCTAGGGATGCAAGTACTTGGGCATGGCTGGGAAGGATAATTGGAAAGTCATTGTGAACTTTTTCCATATGGGGGTGGCTTACCACTCCCTGGTTTTGAGGTGGAAATACTCCATTGTTTAGATCTATGCATACCCTGAGACTGTAGTCTTGGTGATCTGTTTCCCCTGGGTTTGGACTGAGAATGCCTGAGAGGGACTGGAAAAGACCAGCTTTTTGAAGGCCAAAGCCTACTGAATCTAGGTGGCTGCACCTGTAAGAAATCTTTGATGGTTTGCATAGATTTAGCTTTTTCTTCCATCTTTTTAAGAACAACTTCTGCTTTTGTGCCAACCAAACTCTCCTGATTTAATGCAGCATCTAGTAATTTTGCTTTGACATGATCAGGCAAGACTTGTTCCTTTAGCCAAGCATGCCTTCTCAGTACAGACACAGTGACAGCAGCCCTACAAGATGCTTCTAAGGCATCAAACCCACACTGCAAAGTATGTTTACTAACGTGGCTTTCAGAATGCATTAACTCTTGTAAATCTTTAGTTTCTGCACAATCTGGAAGTAACACCATTTTTTGTTTAATCAGTTCCATAATATGTTGCTGGTACTTCAACATGTGAAACTGGCAATTCAAAGCCCTGATGGCAAGAGCTGCAGAGGTATACACCTTCTTACCCCATCTGTCTAAAGCTCTAGAATCCATGTCTGAAGGGGTAGGGTTTTGGCTGTAGTAGCCTTGATGCTTTTAAGTCCCTGGGAAATAGTCTCTGGATCCGCAGTAGGATTCTTAAAAAAAAAAAAAGTTGAGAGAGTCAGGTACTCTGTAGTACCTGTCAGGTTTTCTAGGAGTTGGTGGTAAGGTGTCAGGAGTAAGACTGGACTCCAAGAAGACATCATCTACAATATCCAGGACAGGGGGTATGGCTAGAGGCCTGTGCTGAGGCAAACCTAAAAATTCTCTGAGTCTCTTTTTGGACTGAGGATAGTCCTGGCATTCCCAACGGAAATGGTCTCTTAAGATATGCAAGGTTTCACCAAAAGAAAAATCCTCTGGAGGGGAGGCAGAGGGAATGGATTCCTCTGCATGAGTCCTCATAGGTAGATAAGGGTATGTCCTGGTAATCAGAAGGGTCAGAGTCATCAGACTCCTGGTCTGTAGAATCAGAAAAAAATTCAATTCTTTGTCTGTTGGCAGGGGAAGGCTGGCTTCCCCTAATTAAGAGCAATAAGGTCGACAGCCATTCTAAGCATTTGTTTTTGTGGCATGGGAGCTTGAGCATGCACTTTGGGCATCGGTTTTCTAGGCGTAGTGCGAACTCCGGGCCAGAGAAACTCGGTAGTTGTAGTTGGAAATGAAGTTGTCGGTTTAATATGAATATCGGGGTCTACATTATATTCTTGAAAGTTGACAATGTTGAATATGACATTGTCGACACGAGAATATCGAACGGTCAGAATTTCGAGCATGTAAACGGAAATCTCCGTAAGGGGAGATTTCCATTTACTGCAATGTAGTGTGGTTTCGGAGTTGGTATATTTAAGTAGCAGGGGTGTGGGGGATGCAGGGGGGCTTGCCTCCCTGCTTAAACCCATTAGGGTACTTTTTTTCCTTTTTTTGTTTTTGTCTTTTTATAAGGTCGATATTTGAAGACATCGACCATATAGTGTCGACCATATGTTGCTCAATGTTTTCAACTGTCGATCTTATAATACAGACCCAAATATTGGTAGGTCGGAATACACCCTCAGAAGCTGGTGCCTGCACAGTAGCTCCGGACCCATCCAAGAGAGAGACATCCACAGGTTCCATAGTCGAAGCATCATCTCACGGCATACCGGACTCCGAATGGGTCTCAGCAGAGGCCTCTGGCTGCAAAGCAGCCTCACTGAGTACTGGCGGACTGGCGACTAGCTTAGCAGAAGCGTCGGCAGTTTTTGACCCATGCGGTCTGTCATTGCGCTTTTTCGGAAGATCGGTAGTCGGATGGCTTACCAAAGCCATTTCGGAATATGGAGAACGAAAGCAAAAGAATTAAGCTACAAAAATAGCCTGACGAATGGTTCGGACATTAAACAAGGCACAAAACTAACAGTGAGGGACGTGGTCTGGGTCTAAACAGGTGACGCAGTAAGAATGAAAATCTCTGAGGTATTTGCTTTCCACAGGCAAGACAATTGTTAATCTTTTCTGACATCAGTTAGAGCAAGAAAAAAGAATCCCCAACGGGGTACTTCGGTTTAGAAGACTTCAGGTCTGAAACTCGAAAAAATTAAAATTTCAGGTAGTGGCCGACTGGCACTCGCGAACTGCTTCTGGTTCGGGCTCCTTCTTGGCAAGAAAGACTGATGTAATGGGGTCGGCTGCATGTTTTATACCCCTGATGACCTGATGTCATGGAAAAGACAGCAACCGACACAGAAACCCCAAGACTCTGATATTCAGGCCGACTGAGGGCTACCTGCAGGCAGATAACCTAAGTGTGATGACTTCAACGGTTTACCTTCATAATAGCGAAACAGAGTGGTGCGATTGCTCATATGAACGAATCGTAACCACGAAACTTACAACAGCGACAGTTGCAAATGTTCGAAAATCAGCAAATCGAAAAGCCAATTTGCTGATTTTTGAACATTAATGCCAAATAAAAAAAATTAGATAAAGTGTAATGTAGGGGGGGCAAGCCCCGCTGAACCCCCACCCCCCCTATTTTATTATTCTAACTCTAAGATCGCACTACAGTGGGGAAAGGAACCATTTTCCAATCCCGACTATAGTGCAATCTGCCCCAGTATGTCGAATGTGCAATGAGCAAATCTCACTGTGCATTCGCTCATTGCACATTCGAACCTTTTTCCGTTCGGCGTTTGCAAACTGCGTTTCGGAAAACTGCTGTTCGCCTTTGTGCAATATGCACATGTAAAGGTAAACCAACTGCAACAGTGAAACATGAAAAACATCCAGGTCAATGAGATGGTGTGCAGACAGGAGCACCCAGGAAGTAGAGGGTCCAGATGTAAAGGTCTGGAACAACACTTTCTCATATGGTGAAGAAAAGTTAGTGGGTCAGGTCACCCTCTAATGCATCACTTCCAGGATATCTCCAAAGATGGAGTCCATAAGGGGGTGAGCTGATGGACCCTTTCCCCTCATCAAGGTCTGTATCCAGTGCAAGTGATTCTAAAGGGGAATCAATGTGCTCCCTTTTGCCCTAACGTCTTCAATTACCCCTAGTGGGGGGATTCATCTGAGGAGCCAGAAGTGTCACTGTGGCCTTGATGAAGGGTGGGTTCTAAGTGGGCTGAGCTGGGCCGTCCAAGAGACCAATGATGACAGCTGAAAGTCTCTGATGGTCTGGTGGCTAAGATACAAAACCAAGGGAGCATCCCTTTTCTGCATCATTGGACAAGTAATGATTATCTCAAAGAACTCAAATGGAAAGGTTAGCTTGGTGGTAGTGAGAAGGCCACAGCAGTCACCATTCTCCAAAGAAAAAAAAAAGTACAGTTGTGTACACTTACCATAAATGTAGATGTTCAAGTGTATTCACTGTTGCAGTCATTACATTTGGGTAATCTGCTGGCAGGTTGCCCTCAGTAGGCCTGAATAACAAAAGTCTTGAGTTCTGCATCGGTTGCCGTCTCCTCTTCCATGATGTCAGGTCGTCAGGGGTGTAAAACATGCAGCAGATGCCATTTTATTCAGTTTTTCTTGCCCCAGATGTCAGGTGCCCCCCAAATGGGGAGCAAATATATATATATATATAAATAAACTGTAAATATATAAATGCACTTTTAGAAACATAAACATTACCTTCAACTAAAAGCAAATACACCACAAAGGCTTTTGAGTATAGTGAAGGAAAGAAAAGGTATAGAATGGGGGATGGCGGGTGGCTAACCTGGAATGCAACAGTGAATACACTCTAACATCTACATTTATGGTAAGTGTACACAATTGTACTATGTTCTTCGTGTTTCACTGTTGCAGTCATTACATTTGGGTAGAATCCCAAAACTATGGATGGGAGGATGGAACTTAACAGCATTAGGAGCGGCTATAAGGCCCTGCAGGACTGCAGTGGCACAGCCTGCCCTGGATTTAGAGAACAGAGGTAAATGATAATGCTTTGTGAAGGTATGAACAGAGCTCCAAGTGGTAGCTTCTAGAATGTCTTTGATTGGGACCCCTCTGAGAAAAGCTGCTGAAGTAGAGGCAGCCCTGGTGGAATGTGAGCTGATCCCCCTGGGCACAGGTTTACCATGGTGCAAATAGCAGAAACGAATGCAGTGGTTTATCCATTTAGAAATAGTCTGCTTTGATATAGCCTTCCCCTCTGATCCTGCAGCAAATGCTACCAGTAGTTGCTCAGACTTTCTTAGAGATTTGGTCCTGTTTAAGTAGAATCTTAGTTGTCTGTGTACGTCCAATGAATGTAGAATCCACTTCCCCTTGTTCTGCGGATTTGGGTAAAATGTTGGCAGGTGAATGGTCAGGTTAAGAGCCACACTGGATACTACCTTAGGCATAAAAGAAGGATTGGTCCTGAGGGCCACCCTGTCGGGTAAAATATAATGAAAGGCTCCACTGCCATGAGAGCCTGTAGTTCTGTAACCCTTCTTGCTGAAGTGACTGCCATTTTCCAAGATAGAAATTTTATATCCGCAGTAGCTGCTAGTTCAAAAGGAGGCAGGGTGAGTTTTTCCAGCACAAAATTGAGGTCCCATGCAGGAGTTGGTGCTCTCCTGGGAGGCCTTAAATTTTTGGCCCCTCTAAGATACTGTTTAAGCAGTGGATGAGAAAAGAATGGAGGCTCTGTGTTGTAATGAGCCGGGATGGCAGAGGCATGGATTTTTACTGAAGAAAAAGAAAGGCCCTTATCAAGCATCTCAGTTAAGTATTGTAAAATCTGTGGAATATTGGGCTTTGCTGTGTCTATTCCTTGTGCTTGGTTCCAAGCACAGAATCTCTTCCATTTATCAGCATAAGATTTTCTAGTACTAGGCCTTCTGGCTTCCAAAATGACATCCATCACAGATTTACTGAGAGGTGTGGTTTGAATAATTAGTTGATTAGCCATGCTGCAAGATTCAGAGTTTGGAGCTGAGTGTGCAGAATTTGATAGTTCTGCTGAGATAGTAGATGAGGTATTTGAGGCAAGTACCATGGAGGAAGGTGTGACATATTCCTTATAAGCGGGTACCAGTGCTGGTGAGGCCAGTCCGGAGAAATTAGGATCATTTTTGGTTTTTCCTGTCTGACTTTTAGTAAGACCTTGGAGAGTAGAGGCAGAGGGGGAAAGGCATAGACTGATAGGCTTTTCCAGCTGAAGGATAGAGCATCCACTTTCCATGCTTTTTTGTGATGAGTTCTTCTGCAGAATTTGTCCAACTGATAATTTTGAGGAGAGGCAAACAGATTTATGTCTGGGCTGCCCCATTTCTGTGTTAACATGCTGAAGATTTGTGAATCCAGTTTCCATTCGTGCGGGTCCATAAGACTTCTGCTTAGGTTGTCTGCCAGAGTATTTTGCTTTCCTGGCAGGAATTGAGCTTGAAGATGTATTTGGTAAGTCAAGGCTGTGTTCCAGAAGGCCATGGCTAGTCTGCAAAGGGGGTAGGAATGTGTACCCGCTGCTTGTTTATGTACCACATAACTGTGGTGCTGTCCGTCTTTATCAGTAGTTGTCCTGGATGAAGTAAGTCCTTGAAGGCTGTCAAAGCATTCTGAACAGCTAGGATTTCTTTCTGGTTGATATGCAGAAGAATTTGGTTTGGGCTTCATTTGCCCTGAATGCATTTCCCTGCCAGGTGGGGCCCCCCAAGCATAGTCTTATGCGTCTGTAGTTAGGGTTTGGGTGGCAGAGAGTAGAGTGAATGACAGTCCCTTGTTTTGGTGACATGTCTCTGCCCACCAAAGAAACTCCTGTTGTAGGCAGGGAATGAGAGGAATCATTGTTTCCAGGCTGTGACAATGTTGACTCCATAAACTTTTTAGGTACCACTGAAGTTTCCTCATTATGCAGTCTCGCATATGGAATTAGTAGAATGCAGGATGCCATGAACCCCAAAGCCTGCAGAATTTGTCTTGAAGATAACTGGGTTTTTGTTGCCATCTGTTTGAAGTATGTTGTCAGTTGCCTTTGTTTGTCTGGCGTAAGGTAAGCCATCTGGGCAGTTGTATTTAAGCTTGCACCCAGGAATGTAATTTTCTGAGAGGGTACCAGTTGTGATTTCTTTTTGTTTACGGTGTACCCTAGGCATGCTAGAAGCCTTTTTACAAATGCTAGATGTTGAAGAAGAGTGTCCTTGTCCTCTGCTTGAATGAGACAATCATCCAGATAAGGATAAATTTGAATGTTTCTCTGTCTGCAGAATGCAATTACTGGTGCTAGGCACTTTGTAAAGACCCTGGGCACAGTAGATAAGCCAAAGGACAGTGCAGAGAATTGGTAATGCAAAAAAACTGATTTGAAGCGGAGGTATCTTCTGCATGATTCCCTTACTGGGATATGCAGGTATGCCTCTTTTAAGTTTAGAGTTACTAACCAAGCATTCTTGCCTAGCATAGGCAGTAGCTGTTGTAAAGTCAGCATTTTGAATTTTGGAATGTCCAGGAACGTGTTCAGAATCGATAAGTCCAGTATTGGACGCCATGAATTGTATTTTCTGGGTACCAGGAAAAGTCTTGAATAAAAACTGTGTCCTTTTTTCTTTTCTGGTACCGGTTGAATAGTCCCCATATCCATGAGGGACATGACTTGTTTCTGGGCCTCTGCCCACTGGCTTTGTGGCAGATCCGGCCATCCGTTTGGAAATGGCAAAGTATGGAAATGAAATCTGTACCACTGGGATGCTACATTTAATACCCACTTGTCCTGGGTAATTAACTGCCAATTTTGAGCATAAAGTACTAGTTTTCCCCCCAAGGAGGCTGCCAAAAGATAAGAGCTTGGAGAAGGTAGAGAAGTCATTGAGACTGCTTATTGTAGGGTTGTGTTTTGTTTGCTCCAGATTTGGAGGTGGAGGCACCCCATTGCTTCGACCTGTAAGAACCCTGTCATTGATATCTGGAGCCTTTTGAGCGTCTGGGTTTGCCCTGATTGGATCTGTTGGACACAGGAAAGGACCAATTTTTAGTAGGCCAGTGCCTACTGAACCTGGGTGGCTGCACTTGCAAGAAATCTTTTACAGTTTGCATAGATTTAGCTTTGTCTTCCATTTTCTTCAAAACCTCTTCTGCCTTATTACCAAAGAGCTTTAACATGATCAGGCAGATTTTGCTCCTTGAGCCAGGCATGCCTTCTAATCACAGATCCAGTAACGGCGGCCCTACAAGAGGCCTCCAAGGAAACAAAACCACATTGCAAAGTATACTTCCCAACTTGTTCTGCTGAATGCAATAAATCTTGTAACTCTTTATTTTCCACACAATCAGAAATCAACATAATTTTCTGTTTCAGTAAGCCCATAACATGCTGTTGATATTTAAGCATATGAAACTGGCAGTTTAAAGCCCTGACTGCCAAGGTTGCAGACGTATAAACCTTCTTACCCCATCTATCCAGCGCCCTGGAATCTCTACCAGAAGGGGTAGGATTTTTGGCTTTAGAAGCCTTAACACCCTTGGGACCCTGAGAAATAGTCTCAGGATTAGCAGCAGAATTTTTGAAAAGAAATTTGTGGGAGTCAGGAACCCTGTAATATCTGTCTGGCTTATTAGGAGCCGGAGGCAGGGAATCAGGAGCCATGCTTGATTCCGAGAAAACAACAATGTCTAATACAGGAGGTATTGCCAAAGGCCTATGCTGAGGAAGGACGAAATCCCTAAGCCTCTTTTTTGATTCAGAGAAATCCTGACTCGCCCAGTGAAAATGTTCCCTTAAAGTATGCAAAGTCTCTCCAAAAGAGTAATCCTCAGGAGGAGATGCAGATGGGATGGATTCCTCTGCATCAGAATCCTCATAGGATGGAATAGAAAATTCCTGATCGGAAAAGGAATCAGAAGAAATGGAAACCTGATCTGAAGATTCATAATCAGTGCCTTGTCTAGGCCTCTTAGCAGGGGGGGGGTTTGGGAACCCCTGATCAAGGTAATTAAATCCTCAGCCATTTTGATCATCTGTTTTTTAGGTATAGGGGCCTGAGCACGTTGCTCATGAGTCGTTTTTTTAGACATAGCAGTTGTTTTTGACCTTGTTTTTGATGCTGGCGTCGGTTTAATATAAAAATGTTGAGGCCTGAAAACACCCTCAGAAGCTGGTGCCTGCTCAGCGGCTCCGGACCCATCCAAGGGAGAGACATCTGCGGGTTCAATACTCTGAGAATCTTGCGGCATACTGGACTCCGAATGGGTCTTGGTAGAGGCCTGCGACTCAAAAGTAGTGGGTATCAGGGGCTGCGAAAGCGCCTCACTGAGTACCGGCTAACTGGCGACTGGCTTAGGAAAAGCTTCGTCGTCGGTTTTGGACCTCGACGGTCTGTCTCTGTCTTTTTCCTTGCGTTTTTCGTGAACTCCGGTAGTCTGATTGCTAACCGACGACATTTCAGGATAGTTAAATCTTGAACTAAAATATTTAGAAGCAAAAATATACTGACGCTTAATAGTGCAGTGGTTAAATCTAGCACAAAACCAGCAGCAAGGCACGTTGTGATCAGGGCCTAGGCAAGGAATGCAGTACAAATGAAAATCCTTATGAGGTATTTGCTTCCCACAAGTAATGCCAATTATTAACTTTTACTGACATTGGTAATGAGCAAGAAAAAGTTTCCCCAATGGGGTACTTAGCTTTAGTTGAAGACTTCGGTTCTGAAATTCGAATACAAAAATTTCAGGAGTCGGCCGACCAGCACTTGCGAACTGCTTCTGCTCTGGGCACCGCGCAGCAAGAAAGATTGAATAAAATGGCATCAGCTGCATGTTTTATACTCCTGATGTCATGGAAGAGGAGACAGCAACCGACGCAGGACCCAAGACTTTGTTATTCAGGCCAACTGAGGGCAACCTGCCAGCAGATTACCCAAATGCAATGACTGCAACAGTGAAACACGAAGAACATCTAGAGGGAGCCAACCTGTGCATCCCAAACTGCCAAGGGTCCATTCAAGTCCCAGACTGAGACTGCAGCTGAGTACTGAATGAATGAACCCAAACTGGTCTGTACAATGGGGACCCCAGATTATTGGCCTTGATTGGTCATTGGGGAGACATCGTAGGCTTTGAAGGCTTCAGAGTTGAATAAAGTTCATAGGTAGGTACTAGGCTATCGGCCCAAGGGATTAAGTAAACCTGGCCAACAAGGTTCCCTGGCTTATGCCACCCAAGATGTTAGTGTTGAAAGAAGGGTTGTTGTCAACACCAATCACGGGGAGGTCTGGGATTGTTTCTGGTTCTGAAATTACCGATACCAAGATGGGTTCCGGGACAGGAGCAAGAGATACATGAATTTTTAGAGATTATCCTATCCTGGAGTGGAGGGGGTGGGAATGACGCATCTATCTGAGCTTTCACAAAGATCCTTATTATTCAGCACCAGTCTATGTTGACTACACTCTTGGCAGACTTAAAAGAGGACACAAAGGGAGATTTGAAACAAAGAAATCTTGAGATCTCCCACTCTGAGGACTGGCTGCCCCCTGAAGAGTCTTTTCTCGTGGACATATAAATGAAGGTAATGGCTCAACACACTTGGAGCAAAAGGAACAGCGAGCAGGTCTGAGTAATTTAGGAAACAAAGAGGGTGGAAAGTTGTACATGTACCTTTTTCTCTTTTCCATGACTCTCTCTTCCTGTTTGTGTTTGGATCTCTATTTTTCTGAAGTTCTGGTCTGCCCTTTCTCAGAATTTACAGATTGCCAAGAGGCATAATTCTCAACCATATCTCCAACTGTAGCAGAGAGAAGGCCCATGAGATTTAACTTACTTCTTCTACCTAGGACAGATCACACCACAAAAGATTTACAAACTTCTTTTGGAGCATTCTGATGTATTGGTTCCAGCCATATAATGCACTGATTATGAGCATCATTCTGGGGAAGGATTCTCTGCCTGTACTTGAACCTCTTAAATCTGGATCTTAGACCCTGAGTAGACTTCAAAGAATTTTTCCTCAGGTAGACAGCCAATGCTGGTGGTATGATGGAAAAGAGAAAGGTAACTGAGAACATGTTTTTTTGGGAGTGTAAAGAGAGTACTCTCATCAGAAATATTAGGGAGGAAATTGTCATAACTACGGAAATGATTCTTTTGAGCTGGGACACAGCATCTGTGTTGCCTAGACATTGTAAGGCTGTATTAAGCTTAATGCTACTGCCTGCCAAAATAGCAATTACTAGACAATGGAAATCAAAATCTAAGATACTGAATACTGTCAAACATATAAAAGAACTGGAGGAAGACAGATTGGATAAACAATTCATAGAAACAATGGGAGGATATATATATATATATATATATATATATATATATATATATATATATATATATATGTCTCCCAAATATGCAACAAAATCTAAAAGTTTTAGGATTTTTGCTTGGAAATGTTTGCATATTTTTACACCCCAAGCAGACTCCTGAGAATTTTGCCACAGGTTGACAGCAAATGTTGGAGGTATTACAGGGAAGAAAAAGTACTTGGGAACATATTTTCTGGGACAGCGATTGGTTGGCAGACTTTAAGAATTCCCTGAGGGATGCACTGTCGAAGATGCTGGATGGGCGGATTGGTGTGAAGAGGGTGATGATTTTTCTGAGCTATGATACAAAATATGAATTGCCTAGACATTGTAAGGCCTTTCTCTGTTTAATTATGGTGGTTGCCAAAAAAGCAATTACTAGAAAAATGGGAATCAAAATTTAAACCCACTATATTAGAAGTAGTGACTACAGTAACAGATGAAACAACTGGAAATGAGATCTTTAGAGAAGGGTAGAAGCAAACTACATAAGAAAAAAATGGGAATTGTGGGAACAGTACATAAAGGGAAGGAATGAGTTTTAAAAGAAGGCAAGACTTAAATGAGCTATGCAATGTTTGACTGAAAATGATTGGGTAGATTATAAAAAGAGTTATATACTTACCATAACTTGGCATCTTTGTTATCCTATGTCATCATTCATCACAACAGGGTGTAGGATCCAACATCGGATCTGAGACGACAATCTTCAAAAGATGGATCCATGGGTCTAGCTCTTCCCTCTCCCATGATGAACTGCTGCCTTCTAACCCCCAGATAGAGTTTGCCCATATAATCCTAAAGGCTACTCCTGCAAGGTAGAAGGAAACCACTCCAACTTCCTCCAAGATCAAAACAAGGCAGGGGGATGGTGGGTGGGAATGTGATGAATGATGACGTAAGATAACACAGATCCCAAGTTATGGTAAGTACATAACTCTGTCTTTTATTATCTATGTCATCATTCATCACGACAGGGTCAGAGTCCCCAGCTACAAATTACCCTGGGAGGCATCAAGGAAGGACATGCCAGAGCACAGTGGAGCCAAAGGAAGACATGCTCCTGGAAATCAGATCCAGTTTGCAGTGAGATATAAAGGTGTGGGGATTAGACCAAGTGGCAGCAGCACAAATGTCATCAATTGAAAGCCTTGCTAAAAAGGCCAAAGTCACCACAGACGTAGTAGAATGAGCCTTGACATTTCCTGGGACTTTAAGGTGTTTAAGGTTGTAGACCATGGATATGCAGCTAGATAACCATTTACAAATAGTAACCTTAGAAACTGGAAGGCCAAGTCTGTTAAGGGAAGTAGTCACAAAAAGCTATTCCTACTTACAACCTTTTGTCCTATGCAAGAACCGCAATTGTCGGTGAATGTCCAAGGTATGCAAGATATACTCCACCCTGTTGGAATAGTTGGGAAAGAATACTGGAGGCTGAATACCTTGATTCAAAGACAACTCAGAAGTAATCTTGGACAAGAAGGAGGGGCTCATTCTGAGACAGAGATACTGTCCTTCTGAAAAATCATGTAAGAGGAGTAATCGTGAGAGCTTGCAGTTCTGAAACCCTCCTGGCTGATGTAATATTGACCAGAAAGGCAGTCTCTTCCACGACAGAAACTTGAGATCACAGGAGCCAGCAGGTTCGAAGGGGCTCCCAGTTAGACAGTGCAGAACCTGAGTGAGGTCCCAAGGAGGCAAAGGGTCCTTATACGAAGGCTGAAGCCGAAAAAAACCCTTTCATCAAAGCTTTACAAAGTCTAGAGAAAAAGATATGTGTGGAGCTTTCATGAAATTTGGAAATCACCACCAATTGAAGCTTAATAGCGGAACAATTCACTCACATTTGAAAAAGAGAGGTCAAGAACATGTGTATACCTGAAATTAAAGCAGAAAAGGAATACAGATTCCTGCTCCTAGCCCAGATGGAGAATCTTTTCCACTTAGTACTGTAAACTTTCCTGGTGGAGGGTTTCCGAGAGCCAAAATGATACGTTTAATGGGAGTCACTAGCCTGGACTGTTTACGATCATAGGAACTGAAGAAACCATGGGTTAAACTAAGGGTCCGAAGATTCGGAAGAGGAAGCCCAGATGGATGGGAGATCAGATCCTGAAGGGGATCCAGTACTCAAGGCAGGTACTTCAGATGAGACTTAATGAACCACGGTTGACGAGGCCAGAAAGGAGCAATGAGAATAACGGATGTCCTCAAGTGATGCAGTTTCTGCAAAACCTTGCGTATCAGGGGGACACAGGATGTTAAGTGTAAAGACGACGTGGAAGCCAATTGTGAACTAGAGCATCCCTTGGTGACTCCTCCCTGAGGGGGAATCAGGGCAAAATACCTGGTGCATCTGTGGTTGTCTGGAGAGGCAAAAATACTGCAGCATGGTTGACCCCATCGGTCAAAAATCTGCTTCGCCACTGAAGGATTGAGGGACCACTCATGAGGACTCAAGATAGATCTGCTGAGCCTGTCAGCCAACACAATGGAACTCCCGGGTACATGCGTTGC
This sequence comes from Protopterus annectens, assembly GCF_019279795.1. Taxonomy (NCBI): domain Eukaryota; kingdom Metazoa; phylum Chordata; order Ceratodontiformes; family Protopteridae; genus Protopterus; species Protopterus annectens. Next base: position 1,339,487,968 of record NC_056745.1, read on the forward strand.
AGTAAGGAAGTTGTCAGACGACATTGCCAATTCCCACACTCTCATGATCTCTCTGCACAATGGATAAGAATGTGTTCCCCCCCATTTGTTGAGGTACCAGACAACTGCCATGTTGCCTGTCTGAAATGCAATCGTCCCTAGGTACTGGAAGGCCTGCAACTACAGAAGAATTACCCTCATCTCTAGGATGTTTACATGCGTTTTGGTCTCTACTGGGGACCATATGCCTTGGACAGACTTCCCTAGAAAATGCTCCCCTACCCAATAGGGGGCATCTGTGGTCACTGTGGCCATGGGAGGAGGGAGATAAAGGGCCTGCCTAGTGAGAGAGCCTGAGATTGAAGCCACCACTGGAGGTGACGTCTGCACACCGGTGTCAGTGTTATGGTCACAGAGGATGAAGCAGAGCTGACCATTGGACAGCTAAGGTCCATTGTAACAGTCTCATGTGATACCCGGCCAGCGGAACAAGGTGAATGGCAGAGGCCACTGACCCGAGAGCCTGAAGGACCAAGAGCACCGAGGGGCGTGACAGATTTAACATCTGTGTGACCTGATCTTGTATCAATTGGATTCTGCGCAAGGGTAGGTCTGCAATCTCTGACGCAGAGTCTAAATGAACCACTATGAATTCCAACTGAGTGGGAATCGGGTTGGATTTTGCAAGGCTGTCAGTTATCCCCAACTGACAGGAAAGAGAGAGAAGATAAACTGCATGAATCAGTCGATGCCTTGATGAAGCCATGAGGAGCCAATCGTCGAGGTACAGGAAGACTTGAAACCCCTGCAGTCGCAGGTGAGCCGCTACCACTGCCATACATTTGGTGAACACCCGGGGGGCCGTGGTGAGACCGAAGAGTAGGGCTCTGAACTAGTAATGATGGGCTCCTAGCCATAAGCGAAGATGTCTCCTGGAATGCTTGTCTATTTTGATGTGATAGCAGGCATCCTGGAGGTTCATAGAGCACATCCAATCATCCTTACGTAAAAGTGGCAGAATGGACTGAGCAGGGACCATCCAGAACTTTGATTTCTTCACTAAAAGATTGAGACCATTGAGATCCAGAATAGGGTGCAAGTCACCCTTCTTTTTTGGCACTAAAAAGAAGTGAGAGTAAATGCCGGATCCTCTTTTTCCTGCTGGGACCTCTTGGATTGCTCTTTTTTGAAATTGTTGAACCTCTTCGATGGCCAACTCTCTTTGTCTGGGTGGCATGTCTGGGATGTAAAATCTTCCTGGGGGGGGTTCCAAAAAGGGAATGAGATAGCCCCTGGAACAATATTTAACATCCACTCATTGGAAGGGATTGTTGTCCATGCTTGTGCGTATAGGGAAATGTGACCCCCGACTGCCTCCAGGAAAGAGCAGCTGGGTAACACTTCTAAAGCAATGATGGGGCTGCTCAGAGAAAGGCTCCCCGGATCCCTGATTTAGTGGACCCCCTCTGCCTTGAGGGAGTTGTCCATTGAAACCTCTCCCCCTGCCTCTGAAAGAGGATTCGTCAGCAGCATCCTGAAAGGGAGTGTGTGCCTTATGGGACCACATCTTCCTGGTTCCCCACTGGGTCTTACAGAAGGACCTCTGGGGGCAGAAGGCTTGATCCCAACCACAGACAGTGTCTTTCCTTCCTGTTCGCTGTGGGTCAAAGTGTCCTTCACCAAAGGTCCAAAGAGGGTAGAACCACTGAAGGGGGCATTGGTAAAGGATGCCTTAAAGGGTTCTGCAAGCCCACATAAGCGTAGCCAGCCATGACATCTCAAGGCAATGCCTGTGCCAACAGCTCGAGAGATAGCTTCTGTAGCATTGGAAATTAACCTCGAGGAACTGGCGAGAAGGTCAGAGTGGATAGCTTGGGAGACACCAGCTTGGAGTTCTCTGCTGGCAAAAACTCTGCAAGGGAGGTGGAAAGCTCTTGGCCCAAATGCCTTTGAAGGTGAATGTGCCAAGTAATGTGTCACTCTCAACCCAAAGGTAGCTGAGGCATACACCAGCTTCTCAAAATGGTCTATTGCCTAGGACTCTGTGCGGGGGATGGACTGTGGAGCTCTGCTAGCTACTTTTTCATGGTGGCGGCAACCAAGATGGCATCGACCGGGACTCCTTTGCTCCAGAAAGTATAATTAGCGGGAGGACTAATGGAACTTATCTGCCCTTTTTGGAAGAGGCTCCATGTCTGGTTCTTTCAGGCTCTGCTGGCTATCAGATCCACTAATTCATCAGCAATAGGGACACCCAGGAGGTAGACGGGCCTGTCCCGAAGGCCTTCAGAAAGATGGACTCCTCCGAAGATGGGGGTTGGGGAGACCATCCGCCCTTTTGTCGCAAGAGCTCCAGTCTCCTTCCTCAAGGTCTGTATCTTCTGTGAGGGACTCCACCGGGAAGTCCAAGTGCCTCCTCTTGCACTTTCTCTTACAATAAACCTCCTCTGCTGGGGGCTCCAGGGAGAAATTGGAAGAGACCAGCACTCCCAAAGGGGAGGAAACTCCTTGAAGGCTCAATCAGGAGGGCTGACCCGGGGCAAGATGGGAGGCCTCACAGGCTGATGTAGATTGAGGAAGGGAGAGACCAAGAGGTGCAGCTGAGGAAATTCCAGATCTGGAGAAGGTCCTCTCTACCACCCGAAAAGTCGAGGGGCTGGAGGTGGGCCTGTCTCCCGCATCCGAGGGAGAAGTCTCCTGGAGGGGAGCAACATGCTTGGAAGCAGCCCCCCAACACCCGGATGATACCGGTCCGCAGCTATTGAAAGCCAAAGCACCAAGAAAAAGGCACCAGTCCGAAAAAAAACGGTCCAGAGCCAGCATCGACCACTCCGGCATGGGACTCATCCTGCACCGAGGGTGGGGGAACAGAATAAGCCAGGGACCACTGAGCGGTCAAGAAATGGGGGATACCTGGCCTCTCTGGAAACTGGACGCAGAGTTCCTAGTCCCTAGAATAGAAACCCACTATGGTCGGATGAGAACAAGAAGCCAGGAGGGAGAGGTTCCCCTGGCCAGATGGGCAGGAAAAGCCAAGAGCCCCAACTCTATCTGGGCCTTGAGAAAACTCCTCTTCATTCTGTCCAGTTCTGAGAGCAAAAGACTCCTACATCATCTCGAGGAGAAACAGGAAAGGGTAGATTTGGAGGGGAGACACTCCATGACCTACTGGCAGGCTCTGGAGAACAGATCCAATATCTTGGAGCTGAATGGGACCTTTGTTTTGAGGTGGAAGGAATGGCAGGTTCCTTCAAATTTATAATCGGATCCAGAGGCTTAACCAATTCAGTGGACGGATAGGACAAAATGGTCGGATATGAGGCTGGCCTAATCTTGGTCAGATCCGAGGGCCTCTGATCCAGAGAGGTCCTGGATGCGACAGACTGCTCCACGGCTCTTGGCTCCGAAGGCTTCAGATCCGAGGCAGACTGGGATTGGATCCGGAGACTTAGGATCAGACAGCCAAAGTTACTTGGCAGGAACTGGATGGAGAGAAGGGGTCTTCCTCTTCGGATCGGAAACCTTCGAGTGGGGAAATGAAGGCCCCCCCCCCCCTGGACCAGACCCTTGAGAAGTTGTTTGTTGCGGCACTCTGCTAAAGCCCTGGGGTTAAATGCAGCAAAAAGGTTGCATTCAACCTCCAGCTGCGGGGTGCCCAAGCAATACACACACTCCTTGTGCGTATTGGAATAAGGCATTTTTCAACTGCATGAGCAGAACTTTTTAAAACCAGCATGCCTATCAGACATCCTAACTATCACTGTGACTACAAACTACCAACACTAAAAACAGCACAACAGAAACAATTACAGTCCTAATGGCCAAAAGAAAAAAAAAGGGCGCCAATAGCACACACACAAAACTACTTTAAACTAAGGCAGGGGAGGGATTAACACTGTAGCAATAGTAATTCCTCTAAACTACCCTAGAAAAAACTACACTAGCAAGAAAAAACCCAAATATAA